>NW_013668804.1:31434-56859 GCF_000517525.1 Limulus polyphemus
AAGAGTCCTTCCTCCAATATTTCGACGTATTTCACAAAATTTATGTTACTAACGCATACCACTGAGCTCGATCTTCCACCAACCCAAACAGCTCTCCAAACCATCACGCTGAAACCACCATGCTTCACAGTTGGCTGCAATCTGTTGAGCCAAAACTCTTGGTGAGGCATTCTCCATACCCATATCCTTCCACTGTCCGAAAATTGAGCGAATCTTGATTCATCTGACTATGTTGGCAGGTCTTAATAAGGGCTTCCGTCTAGCTGCTCTGCAACGATAACCCAATCTGTGGAGAATCTGTTGAACAGATTTCAGGCTCATCCCACCAACTTTGGCCATTTCTGCAATCGTTAATCTGGGATCCATTTCGATGCTTCTCTTGACAGCCCTTTTTGTCCTCTCCGATGGACCATGACAACCCGGACGCTGGTCAGTTGTTTCCTTGCCATGTTTCCCGAACTGCATGATGATTCTGTTGACTGTCGAAAGCGGAATTTGCCGCTGACTTATTCCACCATCTGCTTGACCAACTATCCTTCCTCTAACAAAATCTGACAATTCGAGAGAACCATGAGTTCTAGGCATGTTGTAGCACAAGATAATTAGTGTGTAGACCATTTTCATTTATATAGTGCTCTGTTAACACAAATTAGTTAGCATAAATCAGTTAAATGATGAAAAATTAGGTGTCTGTTTACTTGTGACCACTCAGTGTATACTAGCAAAAGTACTCAGAATTACTTGACTTACAAGGTAATGCTCTAAATGGGAACGTGGAGTGCTCCCTTTTACATTTTGAGCTATAGAACAGGAACTGTTCATCAGATGATTCAAAAGTACTCAAATTATACTTTGCTACCATCCTCCTCAGTCAATTGAGCCCTCATTTGTGGCATTATGGTGGTAAAAGTGAAATGGTTACCAAACTCAAACCACCCATTAAAGGGAACTTAACCATATAAACTGAATCTCTAGAGTTGATCCATCTGAATTCCTCTACCAAATTTCATTGAAATTGGTTTAGCATTTTCCTCACAATTTATGAAACCAGACAGAGAGAGAGAGATAGATAACTCTGTTTTGTAGATGAAGGATAGACAGAGATATAGATAGGTATTAAAAAGTAAAAGAGCCTAAAAGTTTTAAGCAAGATTACCGTAAAACATTGTTAAACTTTTTTTCTCCATAATTTTATACCTTAACAATTTTTGACTGAAATTTGATAGTGCTGAATATAATAAAACCTGAGTGTGGTACACATGCTTAAAATCAATATTATATATAGCAGCATGTGGCACGATCCATTTCTGAAATGCTAAACAACTCGATAACATGTTTCTCTGAAAAGTACGAAGTTAACTCTGAAAAGTTAACTAATTCCTTGCTTTTAGAAAACCCAGGAGTGACAGTTACTTATTCAGAATGAGGTCATATAAGTACTGAACACAGTTAAATAATATTAATTAAATCTTTATATACTTAACTGTGCTTGTATACTAGTCGCATAAAACGAAAGGCGGAAGACTTTCAAAATGTCATCCTCTACATCTGTAGGTTTCTACAACAGGCAGTTGCTGTCCATTTGAAACTTAGATTCGTTATGAATACTCTGCCTAAACAATCTATCAAAGATAACCTTAAATATGGTTTGTCACATGCCATTTAATTAAACAATATCCAATTTTCAAGAAATGTGTAAATATCAAATGGAATATTATATCATGTGTAATAAATGGGACCTTGAAACAGTTTCATTGATTTGGTACAACAGCTGTTCCAAAAAAGTTTTCAGACCAATTACTAGCTTCATGATAAATCATTTTTATTTCTTTATGATGTGTGAGCTACTCTTTTATTACTGCCTGATACTTTATCAATGTTATAAAATGTATATACTGTATATACTTTCATAAACGATAAATGTTCAGAACTGGCTCAGATCAAAATATTAGACTTAGTAGCAGTGCATCTCTGGAGTAAGCTGAACTTGGATAATTCAAATTCAACCCTTCATGTCAACTCAAGCAGAAATGCTAATCTAGCAGCAGAATTAGCTGTTTTTTTACATCTAATATAGTGTTCCTATGGGCAAAGTAAAATATAAGAATAAAAATTATATTTAAATCAAATGTGTTTGTTTGTAATGAAGCACAAAGCTACACAATGGGCTATCTGTGCTCTGCCCACCACAGGTATCGAAACTCGGTTTCTAGTGTTGAAAGTCTACAGACCGCTGTGCCACTGGGTGGCAAATCAGACGCGTGATCAAATTATCTAAATATGCAATATTAAAAATTCTGAGCAATAACAAAAAGTTTTTAGTTTTGCTGATTTATTTATAAATTTCAGTATTTTTTACTGCAGTATCTCAGCGTTTTATGTGCAGACACAATATCCATACATATACTGATACTATTTTTAATAAAACTGTAGTTTTGTCATAAGAAAATATGGTTGTAAACTATAAACCTAGGTTTAAGAAATACAGTAAAAAATATCTATTTTAGGATGTGTTTTATATCAATGCAAAAAAAATTAATTGAAAACATTAAGAAATATCAAAAACAAAAAAAAGGTCAAAGGTCTGACTTTTTTTTTATCACAATAGTATATTTAGAAAAGTTATGCTAATAGATGCAGTCATTTTAGAGAAACATCAAACTAGCCAATAGAGTTAAACTGGTTTGGTCACAGCAGAATCAGTACATGAACTTTGACATATAGTGATTATTCAGTATAATGTTAGAAATATTAGTAACATCACTTAGGTATTTTATTTAAACTTTAACTACATAATAAATGACAGTATAAATATTTCTTCAATAATTACAAACTTTTATAACACGAGACAGCTGGTTTCAATACCCGTGGTGAGAACAGCAGAGATAGCTCATTGTGTGGCTTTGTGCTTAACTACATACAAATAAGTACTAGTTAAAGCATAGCATACTAGTTAAGTTTGAAAATTTACCACTGTATCACTTGGAGGCTTTTAAACTACATACAAGTTTTAAAAGCAGAAAATAATTAATCATGGTCATGCAGGATAAAATTATCGATAAAAACCTTCCTACAAAGTTTTAGTTGGATGTTGAAAGTCACTATACAAGGCACCTAACCATTTAAGCAATATTTCTGAAAACTGATCATCAACTGTCCCCTATATTAGGATATACTTCAGTTTCGAATGAAATTGGTAAATCTGTCAAAACAAGTGAATTAGTCATCAGCATGCACTATCTACATATTATACATAAAAAAACATTCTACACTGAAATGTATAAAATGATTGTAAATAATGTCAAAAAAAAAAATGAGGATTCAGTCATCAAATGAAAGCTTTTTGTGAGGTACATAGTGCACTAGAGTTAAGAGTCATCCTCATTTCATTCTAAAATAATTATTTGGATAAGAAAAAACACAATACTGACCCATTATAAACTTCATGATTTGAATATAAAAAAGGAGATACTTTCTCATATGTATGTGGAATCTCATTTCATATACATGTAACTCTGAAACAGACATTTGATTCTTACCTCCTAGCATCTCTGCTGCTTGTTCCCTTTCTATCAAAGACTCTGTCTCAAGGTAGACAGTCAAGGCTGCTACAAAAGTCAGCCTTTGACTAACAAATCTCCAATGATCATGAAATCTTAAAATAATAATAAAAAGTAAGGTTTAGTTGATCTACTTGAAAAACTATATTTAATAAAAGTAAGTAGCTGTTATCCACAACATTATTAAGTTTATCTTTGGAATACATGAATCTCTAATTCCTCAAAAACCCTCGAATGTTCCAGAGCGTAATCAAGAATTGAAAGAGCTTAAACTTTTAATGGTATGGAAAAGGAGATTTAAAGTAGACTTTAACTGTTACATGCAAATCTAGCCAAATAAAATTAATAAATAGAGATGAGCAGTTAAAAGGTTTGTGAAAATAATACAGTAAATGGAAAAAAAATTATCAAAAGACTTGAAATTAAAGAAACTAGTTTCATATATCCTCTTCACTCTCACTCTGTCTTCCGAAGCCTGAAGAAAACGTACAAATGTGATGAAACTAGCTTCCTTAATTTCAAGTCTTCTGATAGTTTGTTCTATTTACTGTGGTTCATTTCACTAACTTTTTAACTGCTACACACACTATTGTGTTATTTTATCATTATAGATGAGCTTGTTAAATCTCTGGAAAAACATTTAAAGATAAATATAAATTATACACTCACAACATGTTACATTTGTTAAGATTTCCGTTTACGTATTAAATGAATTAAATCAAAATTTTATTTAAAAAAAGAAATGTAAATAAAAAACTAAAAGCAACTAAATTACAATTGCACAAGTAATAAGACTGGTATGATTTGATAGTATAAACATGACTTTTGGTAATACGTTTTTAGTTTCTCATTACCTGAAGATGATTTGGGAGAAACCCAAATCTAAGGAATGAATCAAAAACATGAAGTAACCACTAGATTTTTCTAACTGAAAGCTTATGTGAAAAGTAACATTGCTGAGCATGGAGAAATGTAATTTCTTGACTCGGTTTATATGAACTTTGGATTTAAGAACACAGATTGTTTTAATCTTGTATAATTCTGTTGAATGTTTCAACTGATCCAAGTTAGATACCAACACATAAGAAAGAGTGCACTGATTGCTTACATGAATTATAAGTAATTTAAGCTAAAAGTTTAAAGTAATATTTCTTATAAACTAATTTACCCCTTTCCTTTTTCATTAGTAAAGCCTAAAATAACATTCTTATAATTTTCATTTAACCAAAACTGATCTCACATGCTAACTGCAACTGGAGCTTCTGATGCAAAGATTCCTAAATAATTATAAAATAAATCAAGTTTTCTTTCTTCTTAAGAATACAAGTGTTTGCTTCAAGTCTTTCAATAATCCATAACTTAATCCCCCAGGGTAAAAAAGTTTCCCTTACCATCTACCTAAACTTTGTAAGTCTCGAAGAGACACCTAAAGTAAAGGGTTCCAAACTTTCTCAGCACAAGAAATTCCTCCCAAACATTCGGCATCCTAACTGAGGCCCCCACCCAATGAATCTATAGCTACTGAGTACCTTAACAGCACTGTGTATTTTGTGCACTTGCTAAGGCCCCCCCAGTTTGGGAACCTCTGATCTGGAGCTGCCCTAAACATTATTTATTAACCTGCTTAAGTGAAGCCAATACTATGCAAACATCTCTCCTTAAAATATGCCACAGATATAACCAATTTACCCGTTCATCCACACATATCTCCAATACTCTCTCATGTAATCATTAGATTCTTCATGCTTAAGTGAAGCCAATACTATGCAAACATCTCTCCTTAAAACATGCCACAGATATAACCAATTTACCCGTTCATCCACACACATATCTCCAATACTCTCTCATGTAATCATTAGATTCTTCATGGAAGATATTCTGAACTTCTAACATGAAGAGCATGAAAATGCTTTTATACATTTTTAAATACTTTCATTTCTCCAGTTATTATTAACTATCATCTACAGGTTTAATTATCAATAGCCTTGGCATTCAACATAAACATAACCATACTTACTTGTAGTACTGATCTGAAGGAACCTTAGACTTCAGTTCTTTAAAGTGTTTTCTAACATCTTCAAACAATATTCTAGCTTTTTCACATATAGCTGGTACTAAAAATGAGAAAAGCAAAAAAAGAAATTTAATAGAAAAAACACACTAACACTGGACTTCTTGTTAAATAATGTTACACAGAAAGAAAGGCCTCAAGTATATTATTTGTCAAATACAGGTAAATGAAATCCTGTATTTATGGTTTTGGAGGTATTCCATAACTTAGAAGTTAATACAGCAAAAAAATGGGGTATGAAATAATTATATGAACAGCAATGATGTTTTTGTAATTCTTTTACTTCCAGTTTTTAGCTTCTTTTTTACTTAAATCCTGAATTTGTTTCTTAAAATGTTATAGAAACAAGAATCATGTTTTGTTTTTTAATAATAGTGAAAAAACTAAGATGACTGAAGGCCAGATGACCTACAGAAGTCAGCATCACACACCAAGAACACTAAAAATCTTTTATCACTAACTTATTTTAGAAATATGAGATTCTATTACCTTACTGAAAGAAGACAAATTAACAGGATACTAATTTTTGTAATTCTATATAAATTACATATAAATAAAACTGGGAATATTTTAAACATCTGGATTCCCTTCCAATTTCCAGAGAATCTGGAAAGACAACACTTTAGCTTCTAACAGTTCCCTACTCATCCATTTCAGGAATAAATTTGATCATAGCCAGGAACATTATCATCTGAAAAATTTAGTTTTTTTTATTTTAACCATCCTAATTTATCTATGCAGCTAAATTTAAAAACTCAAACTTTGTTTTTTTTAGGTGGTTGAACTGAACGATCTTCTTAAATATGTTTTCTTTACAATTTATAAGTATTTATGATCTGACCCTTCCTACTACTATACAAGTTTCACAGTGAAGAAAAATCCTTAATCCTCTGGAGAGACTTCTGAGAGAACCAAGGTTCAAGTGCTAATATGTTTTTCTTAGAAGTCATTTTAGCAATGACGAAAAAGGAGGAAATCAGGAAAGTGGCAATGGAATGCCCACTGTGGTATTGGCACAGATAAGTCACCAAGACAAGTCACATTTGCCTTCTAACATTGTGTTCGCTTACTCCAGTCTTTATATACCCCACTCAACTTGCCTTGGCAATATCTAATTTGCAAAACTTTACACTGGCCCTCACATGCCCTTTATGCAGATACTGTATATAAGCATTGTATGCAGACAATAAAATCACTTTTTTATACTTACTTCATTCCAGTCACTAACACCAACTATTTGTGGGGAGGAAAGCAGGGAGAGTGTCAGCGGAGGTAAGTATGTTTGGAAATACATTTTCAGTTTAGGAAAATGATAACTTCCAAAACATACATACCTCCACTGACACTAATAGCTAGCATCCCACACTGAGAAGGCAAAGAGGCCGGTGATGACAGAGATCATACAGAAGGCATCTGCAGAAAACAAATATGTATCACGAAAAGTGGTATCACAGTGGGGAACACTGCACTACATCCAGAATATGTAAGCTCTTCACTCAGAACTATAGAAAATTGAAAAGGGTGGAATATAATACAAGTATAATGGTCCAGCCACGACCAAACAGCTGAGGTTCCACAACTCAGATTGGATTTAAGGGATCAGGGTACCCATATCCCTCATTGGTGGCCAGGGCAGTTGGACTGCAGATATAGATATCTTTATGATAGGATCCCTACCAGTGACCACAGAATGATGCATTTCAAATCACCAGATTTATGAAAGAAAGAAAGCAACACCAAAGTGGACAATTCTTCTGATCAACCTGAAGAAATCCAAAAGGCAACATCCCAAGTCTGGATTGACGTGATCATATGCCATACTCCACCAAAGTGCAGAACTTATCCAGTCTGGATTTACAAACAGTTGTCTATACTCCCCCACCAAGTTGGCAAGGATAATTCCACTTACCCATTGAATTATGGAGAGGATGTGAAACACTATCCCACCAAGGACCAAAGATGGGACCGTGTCACGTTCAGATTTACGAGTAGATAGTGGACCCTCTGCATGAACAACACAAGACCTGGCAGTATTCATAAGAGGGTCCAAGCACCTACCCATCAGATAGCTAAGCATCAAATCTGGACTGGTTTTATGAGTAGGCTCCCATGTAGGTTCGTCCTGTTCCTACCAACATCTGGGAAAAAACTTCCAAGAACCCAGGTAGGAAGGTCCCCAACTTCATCCTCTTCTCCAAGAGTGGAGAAAATTCAACACTTCGAAGGAAAATCCTCTGTCAACCACCTCAGTGACTGGAAACTGGGTGTGGTAGGATCTCCCAAGCTCCACTAGTAGAAATAAGGGGGGAACATAATCATTGAAGATTCCTGAGAAACAGTTCTCCAGAGACAGTACAACAAATGCTCCCTAACTTTTAAAAACAAACTGACCTCAATTGATTCAGCTCTAAGATCAGCAGGGACTGGCAAAATCCCCTTTAGCTTTACTCATTATAGTCTATGAATAGCGGTCCATTAGAAATGTTGTAATAAGATATCACCACCGTCCACATGGTCTTATGGAACACCTCATCTCAACAGAGCCCATTGCAACCAGGAACTGATATAAAGGTTGCTAGAGCAGAATTTAAATACAAACATACCCAACTGGGCAACACTCACCACTGAGTGGGATCCAAAAGAAATCAATAGGGACCCTAGAAGAGAAAAGAACAATAACTGTAAGTCAGATAACATGTTACACACCTCCCTGTTAAAAACTAGTAGAGGTAGTCAATACAGTCACAGGGGGAAGACAAAATCCCATCAAAAAGGAAACTGCCAGATCATGAAGGTAATGAGATATGAACGTGTCAGGAGTAGTCCACATATCTGCCCACAAAATAACTTCTAGAGAACAGTTCAACCGAGCAGCCAAAAACATCGATAGGTGTCGAATCTGGTGAGAGGTGGCGTGGAACATATTGCAATCATTAACAGATAAGCCCGAATAGGCAACATGGATCAACTTCTGAAGCCATCTGGTTAAAGTAACAGGTGATAAATCCTTGGATAGCGCAGGATCCAAATGAATAAAAAGTGTGTTACTAAGGCCTCAAAATATTTCCATGTGAGCCACCTAACATTTGAGCACATTGACAGGACATAACAAACAATTCAGGTTTGATCTACTGTAAAGATGAGAAATGCCAGGTAAATAAATAGGAGAAAAAAGATTTGTTTCCTTCTCTGGCAGTGACAGTTTTTGGAATAAATGATCGGTCAGGAAAAAGCAAAATATAGATAAATGATAGAGAGTCCACTGAACATGAATGGCAAATAAATCAGAATGATGGCATCCAGAAGCTAACAACAATAAAAAATAAACTGTGAGAGAAAGGTGATATAATGAACAGGAGGCCATGGGTTCAAAGAGATGACGTGACAAATCATGAAAAACAACCCTAAAGTCCCAATTAGGCAGAAAGTGGCTGATTAGATAAGTCCTCGGGAGAGGAAGCTCTAGTGAAAGAAGGAGCAGAAAACATGGAGTCTAAATTCTCCCCTTTCAGAATGAAAATTAAAATTAAAACCTCCGGGAAAGATACCCCGGGCTGCATGAAGGGCTCCATCTTGCCCTGAATCAGGTCACAGACAGCTTCCAATTTTCTTTTTATAATATATTGGGAGGAAAAACAAAAAATACATTCAATGAAATATATCTCTGGATAATAAAACAAAGAATTCCTGATTATTATAAAGTGAAAACTAAGAAAATGTAAATCACAAAATGTTAGTCTGAATGCTTGTGCTTTGTCGAGGAAAAGTGATTTTATTGTCCTCATACAATGCTTATATACAGTACCTGCACAGAGGGCATGTGAGGACCGGCGTAAAGTTTTGCAAATTAGATACTGCCAAGGGCAGTCAGGTGGGGTATATAAAGACTAGGGCAAGCGAACACAACGTTAGATGGCAAAGATGAAGATCGAGAAATAGCTATTAGTGTCAGTGGAGGTATGTATGTTTTGGAATGATGACATCATGTACTAGCACAGTTCATGTTAAACTTGTTTTTCAAGGGGGAGGTAGCTCAAGGCTAGTGACATGCCAATCTCACAGCCAGATGCACACGGGAATCAAGCTATTCTATGTGCAGAGGTGAGGTATCCTCACAGAAATTCAAGCTTTGATACAAGTGGAAGGCACAGTAAATATAGTCCATTGTGTAACTTTGTGCTTAACAACAAACATCTAATAAATATAGTTAATTTTTACTAAATAAATATTATAAGTTATTATATTT
This sequence comes from Limulus polyphemus, assembly GCF_000517525.1. Classification (NCBI taxonomy): domain Eukaryota; kingdom Metazoa; phylum Arthropoda; class Merostomata; order Xiphosura; family Limulidae; genus Limulus; species Limulus polyphemus. The sequence goes on from NW_013668804.1 coordinate 41,312, forward strand.
ATGTGCATTGTTGGAACACAATAAACTTAACAATAATATTCAATAAATAAGGTTTTGAGTCTCATCAGAATATTTTGTCTTCATCTACTGTACTCATTAAACCTAACTAGGATTACCTGATATCGTGTTATAGAAGAAAATTTCTGTAGCTTTCTAACAACTATAATCTACCATTAAAAAATGTTCAGGAAAAAATAAGAAGGTTTAATGGAACTATACAAACATTCAGGGCCGGATTAAAACCTCCATAGGCCCTAGGCACCTTCAGGATATTGGACCCTCAACCAACATTCAGTTACTTATATATATATATATATATTATATTCCCTCCTTCTACTTTCAGGTAAATAGCTGAAACATGGCAGATGATTATTGAAGAAAACATGAATCTGGACATGCCAAAAGAAAGAAAAGAGGATCCATGGAAGAAGAGATACGAAAACAGCAAGGATCAATGTTAAAATTTTTAAAAAGGATGACGCAACAACCGACCGTTTTGTTACTTCCAGAAGTGGAGGACAGGACATCTCCATCTGTGAGACTGATGATGTAGCAGCATCTTCTTGTTTTCAACAGGAATGCGGTGTTCAAGAAGATTGTTCTCCACCTGAACCACAACCACCCGTGTCGACGGTGTCGGCCTTGTGTGAGGAGGAGCAATGCAGAAGCAGTGATCCTGCTGAATGGGAAGTGAATGCAAAAATGATTTGTCCAAAAAGAATACTTCTACAGACACATGGCAAATGGTGAGACTATTAAACGTGACTGGTTGACCTATTCGCCTTCAACTGGAAAAGTGTTTTGGTATGTGTGCAAACTATTTTCTAATGACGATCATCCCAAGCAATTTAAAACAGGATTTGATGATTGGAAGAACGCCACTGCCTGAATATACTCACATGAGCAGGCAAAATATCATTTACATGCACTCTCTAACAAGTTGCAGCACCAGAAAGCTACTAGAATAGATGCAGAGATGGAAAATACCAAACAAAAAGCATTTAGATACTGGTTTGAAGTTCTAAAAAGAATAGTAGCTGTTATAAAATTCCTTTCTGAGAGAGGCTTAGCCTTTCAAGGTGACAATGAAATCATTGGCAGTCCAAACAATGGGAACTTTCTTGGGTGTATTGAATTATTGGCTGAATTTGATCCTTTTCTTCTTGAACATGTTGAAAAATTCAAAAATCCTAGAAAAGGATATGTGTCCTACCTATCTTCGACCATTTGTGATGAATTTATAGACATGTTGGGATTAAAAGTTGAGGAACATATTATTACAGAAATCAAAGAATCGAAGTACTACGGTGTAAGCATTTATTCCACACTGATCAACTTACTGTAATACTTCGATATGTGCTCTCTGATGGAAAAGTTGTGGAAAGATTTGTGCAATTCATCCCTATTGAGAGACATGATGGCAAGTACCTCTTTGATGTATTGACCAAATTTTTTCAACAAAGTGGAATAGATCTTGCATGGTGCAGATCACAATCTTATGACAATGCAAGCAACATGAGCGGGATATACTCTGGTGTGCAAACAAGATTCAAATAAATCAACAAGTTAGCAGGGTGGATACCATGCGCAGCCCATAGTCTAAATTTGGTAGTATCTGTTGCTGTAGAAAGTTTCACAATAGCTGTAAACTTTTTTGGTGTTCTACAGTCCATATACAATTTCTTTTCAGCTTAACCACAAAGATTGAGTATACTTACTAAAAGTCTCAAAACCAAAAGAATTGCATATGTAGTTCAGAAACACGATGGTCTGCAAGAAGTGATGCCGTGACAGCCCTATTCATGAACTACTCAGAGTCTGATCAGTGTTGCAGAACGTGCTGGACAACCTCCTTCGGCTGTTCATGAAGCTACATCCCTTGCCAAAAAACTTTATACATTTAAAACTGCATTAATATGCACTATCTGGAATGACTTACTTAAAAACTTAAACATAGCCAATAAATCTATTCAAGAACCTGGAACTGAATTGGTCACAGTTGTAAAATTGTATGACAGTCTTCTGGCATACTTCTCAGAGATTCGTGACAAATTTAACAGTTTTGAAAAAAACGGCCAAGAAATTTTCTGAAAGTGACTACACTACAAGAGAAGATGGGGACTGAACGCGAACGTGTGAGGAAACATTTTTTTGATGAAGGAGCCAGGGATGGCACAGTCTCAACCATGAGTGCGAGTGACAGATTTCAAACACAAACATTTTATCCTATTGTAGACAAGCTCATTGTTGAGATGCGTAGACATTGAGAAGCATATTCCATGTTGTACGTCAGATTTGGCTTCCTGGTTGACAAATCACTGTCCCGGGATGCATGTATCTTGAAAGCCAGGAATCTGGTAAAGACTTATTCCAGTGATTTGGAGGAATCCTTTGTTGATAAATTTTTGTTATTCTCAAACATGTATGCGGAAAAGAAAACTGTTAATGAAATGCTGAAGCAACTAATCAACAATGCACTAATAACCAGTTTTCCTAATGTCCACATTGCATTTCAAATTTATCTTTGACTATTTGCAACCAATTGTGAAAGTAAGCGGTCTTTTTCCAAACTTAAAGAGAATTAAAAACTGTTTAAGATCAACTATGGGCCAAGATCAGATCTCTTCTCTTTCCTTACTTTCAATTGAGAGTGAACTGCTTCGAAAGATGGACACAATGACATTATAAGAAATTTTGCACTGAAAAAATCCCATAAAGTGCATTTGATTTATTTTGATATATTGTATGTGATCAATTTTGTTTAATGTTTGAAAAAACCTTCTCTTATTGTCTCGTTTTCTTCTATTAAAATAAAATATAATTCTATTTATATTTTTTAGACTTATTTTTTATAACTGTATATTTAAATTTCTTAAATGATTTGAAATATATTTTTCATAGGCCCTAGGCACTGTGCCTATTGGATAATAAGGCTCTACAAACATTCCCAGATCTGTAGCTGTTTTCCATGTGTTCTAATTTCCTATTATATTCTTTTGTCCATGACTGCAAAAACTTCAGAAAGTCTTTATCTTAAAATATCACAAATCACTGCTAACACATTTTATTTACTCTGTATTGATGTAGATTAATCATAATCTGCTCTATCCAATCACATTCAAGAATTAGCTATAAGTATTTCAAAGATACGTTTCATCATTAATTGTTCAGACTATATGCTGCGGCATAATAAAATTGAATGGCAATGAAAGGCTGTGGTAATAAAACCATAAAAAGAGGAAAAAAATCATATTTAAAACAAGACATGAATCACTGTATTTTCCAAGGGATGATACTTTCTTAGCAAATATAAACTTATTCTTCAGAAGGGTCACAAAATTCAGAAGCAAATTGATAGTGCATTATTTACAGGTGAGACTACTCCGAATATTTTTGGCATTTTCATTGTAAATTACACTGAATAAATGTTAAATATCAATTCTCAAATATTTGTTTAGCTAAACTTGTTAAGAAAGAATTGAAGTTACTATTTTATTTAAATTTTGAAATTTGACTTTTTTCAGGTGTACATTAAACACTTGAAAAAGATGTTTACTAGTCATGATAGGGTTAAGGTCACCCACTCACAGTCCAAAGTAATAAAGATCTCACAACAGATTTCATTGACATTAATCAGAACAGTAAGTATTTTAATAAATACTTTCCTATTTTTGCTATTTGATAACTTGAGGAATACATACTCTTGTCACAGACCACATGTTCCTGAAGTTAAGAACTCTAACCAAACAAATAAATTTCTTTAATATAAATTTAATACCAACCAACATGTACCAGTCCAAAACTCTAAATCAAAACATATAACTTCAGTACTCCAACACTACTTGGTTATAACAATGTACATGTACTATTTGTTATTTCAAAACAATGTCTAAACTACTACTTTTATCAATATAAACTTACTTTCTCTGAGTCCTTCTGGTTGATGCACACCTTGTAATACAGTTAGAATTCTTCTAGCAGTTTGTTCTTGGTCACGGACAATTAACCGAATCTCCTAACATTATTTAAAAATATTTCATTATGCAACTGGGAAAAAGTTTCTGTTTTTTAAAATGTTTATTTATAAAAACAAAAACTGCATTTTTATTAAATTATGCCATATAAACCACCAAGTATTTTTTTTAAACTTTTATGAGTCTAACATGTAAAATGTGCTTTGGTATTTCAATGAACTAAGAAAAATCTTAACTTGAGAAAATCTGTTTCACTCCACATGCAACGGAAATGTTACAAATCAAAGAAGAAACTAAACTTAATGTTTTCAAGTAAAGATGTTAAAATACAAATGGTAAACAAAAAGTTAACAATTATTATAATTAAAGCCTTTATAAATTTCTTAATGGTTCAATGTCAGTTAAAAATAGTTAAAATTTGTTTATGAGAAAACTAAAAAAAAAAGCTAAGTTTATATTATATTCCAGGCAAAACAATTGTTTAACGTCATTAAGAAATAATAAAACTTGTAACCCATCTTCAGGACAGAACATCATTTTTAAGGAGTGCAATCATGCTTCTTAACTTTGTCCAAGAAGCAGAAATAACAGTGCTCCTTAAAAATCCAAGAGTGGATTTAAAAAACTGAAAATACTATAATCAGCATGGCAAATATGAGGATTTCATTCACTTAATTTCAAGAAAAGACAAAGCACATGTGAATCAATGTAATTTAAGACCAATTTCGTTTTAAAATATAACCCCTACATAAGGCCAGCCAATATCATACATACAGACATACACACGATTTTCTGGTTCAGATTATTTTGTGCAAATTAACTTTCTGCAATGCAAGACGGATAGTTGTGGCTTGATTTTGACGAGTAAAATAAAGAATCAAAGATGTCATCAACAAGTACTAGAAAAAAGAACTTGTTCTGAGAAGAGATATTTTCTCTCCTTGGTAATATAGGGAGAGAAATTTATAGCTCTTGTTGTACTTATTAAAATGAAGAACTTTTTCTGAGAAGAGCTATTTTTCTCTCCTTAGTAATATAGGGAGAGAAATTTATAGCTCTTGTTGTATTTATTAAAATGAAGAACTCTTTCTGAGAAGAGCTATTTTTCTCTCCTTGGTAATATAGGGAGAGAAATTTATAGCTCTTGTTGTACTTATTAAAATGAAGAACTCTTTCTGAGAAGAGCTATTTTTCTCTCCTTGGTAATATAGGGAGAGAAATTTATAGCTCTTGTTGTATTTATTAAAATGAAGAACCTCTATGAATAATATTAAAAAATTTGGAGAAATACCAAAGATAAATCACAGTTAAAAGACAAAACTGAGATTTATAAAATAGAATGTGATGCAGGAGTATTCATATTGGCCAAACTAAAACAAACTTAAAGATTACAATAATACAAAGGTTACATAAGAAATAACAAAAGCAGAATGAACACAACACAATTTCATAAAATAAAACTATGATTCTTGCTCAACTTCACACTTTGACTGTTATCAATATCCAAGAGTCATTGGAAATAGTAAAATTTAAAAAAGGAAAAGAAGCATTATACACACAGATGAAGAAGGTACAGTAAGTAAGTCATTGAACTAGTATATAGTGTGACCTATTGTAAAAATTGATCAGTAAGTTATAAAAATAACATAACATCACACAACTTGTAGTAAGAGTATAAATACTGAAAACAAAACTCTTACAAATTACTCCTGAAGATGATGTCAAAACATTTAGTGTTTTTAAGTGGAGGCTACAGTAAGTATATTTTAACTGCATAAATATAAAAGCTGTATTTTAATTAGTTATTGGATTTTAAAAATTATACAAGTTCCAATCAGTTACACATAATTAACATCAAAGAAAAGATTGGTACTGCATTTGATTTTAAAAAAATATCAATATACTGTAAACAAAGTCAAAGTTCAGAATGACTTTTAGATTTCCGATGTTTGAACTCCAGCTGATAAGTGTACATAATCAGGAAGTACACTCTAAGATTCCAAGACATAGTTGATACTGTAAGTTCCCACGGGACTTGGAAAACTTTACAGTACACACAGAAAACACTAGGTGATTAACTCACCTTTCAAGCATTGTAAACATTAAATTACACAAAAATGCAGTGTTTGCACAGTTTAGGTCTAAAATGCGTAATTGGCACAAAACTGAAAATGTTATCACAAATGTTCTTAGGACTAGGCAGGGATGAGCCTCCTTGCCCCTCACTAGGTTAAGCTATTATCCTAGTTTTTTTTACTGGCTTCAAAAAAAAGTATCCCCCCTTTCTAATTTCAAAACTAATTCTGTTTTTAACCCTAAAACAAACCACCAACTGCTAACATATGTTGTGATAACATTCTTCATTAGAATTAACAGTTTTCAAAGTCTTCTATTCAATAATGGACTGTTACAGAAAAGAGTGGACTGTGTAAGGTAACTCAATATGAAAATAAATTAGCAGAATTCAAACCTCTCAAACTACTATTCATTGCAAATAACGGTGGAGATAGAAGTGTCAAAATGGTGTTACCCCAAAAACATTGGGTGGAGAGAGTCTACCAACACCCACTCTTAAGACTAATACTATCCCAAAAACTGCTTCTGGTTTGTAGCCCATTTTTTAAGTCCACACTTCTACAAGAGTTGTATTTTTTGCTTTATGTTTTTATACTCCTAACCCTAATAATATTGTTTTTGGCTGTTAGAATTAGTTCTCTTAAACTGTTATCAAACAGATATATAGATGTAAAAAGAAACTATATTTAAGTTGAATTAAAGAAAATAATTTTATCATTATTACTACTATTTTTTGATTTAGGGTTGATCTTGAATCAAAGAAAATAATTTTATCATCATTACTACTGTTTTTTTATTTAGGGTTGATCTTGAATTAAAGAAAATAATTTTATCATCATTACTACTGTTTTTTTGATTTAGAGTTGATCTTGAATTAAAGAAAATCATTTTATCATCATTACTACTGTTTTTTGATTTAGAGTTGATCTTGAATTAAAGAAAATAATTTTATCTATTACTACTGTTTTTTTTATTTAGGGTTGATCTTGAATTAAAGAAAATAATTTTTCATTATTAACACTGTTTTTTTACTTAGAGTTGATCTTGAATTAAAGAACATAATTTCATCATCATTACTACTGTTTTTTTATTTAGGGTTGATCTTGAATTAAAGAAAATAATTTTATCATTATTACTACTGTTTTTTGATTTAGGGTTGACCTTGAATGGATGAAGGGCCTTCCATCACCTTGCATTTTCTTAAGTTTTTAAGTTCAGTCATTAGTTCCAGTCTTATCATTCCACCACTGAAACACACATCCAATGAGTAGTTTATCTTCTTCTTCATTTGACCTTAATCCCATCTAGTTTTGGGGTCAGCTAGGGTAGTTCTTTTCCAGTAATTTCTATCCTCCAGCATTACACCGCTTCTCTCATGTCTTGATCTATCTAATCTTTCTATCTCAATCTACCTTCAACTGGCATTCCAAATTCATATTTTGAATTAGCCAAAAGTTTTTACACTTAGGAGACTGGCATGATCACCCAGGCTTCCAATGAGTAGTTTATGTACGTCTATAAAATTTTAAACATCTTAATTAAACTGGTTTAGCTCTTATCTTCACAGCTTAAATTTCTTACACCATGACTCATCCTAACACCACCTATTGCAGCAATGTTCTCCCTATTATAAGAAGTTAAAAATTGATCAGTATTAAAAAAAAGAAAAAAAAGGGTCATACTTTTATTCATATTACATTTAACAGAATATAAGCAAAGTAACAAAGCCATTTGTGTCATGAAGGCCATCTCCGCGCCCACCAAACCAAACAAATAATCAAATAACTACTTAAATGTAGCCCCTTGCATCCATATATTACAGAGGACATTAGTTTTATGAACAATCACACCTGTTGCACCAATCATTTCTTTTCCACAACACTGTCTTAACTAATAAAGCCTACCTAATGTTTCTCTTTCAAAATATCCTGCAAATTTTGAGTTTTTTTAAATCAGGGACACAGTTCACATTAACTCATTATAATTACTGGTGATCAAGTCCCCAATAATAACAAAACTTTTAATTATGTCCTCTGAAGTTGAGCTGGGAAACTGCTAATCGATTAATCATCAGATCATTAATCAATCGTTCTCATGAGATATTAAAAATAAAAGAAAAAACCTAAGCATTATTCTCCAATAAGATGGCTAAAATAATAGCCCATTGTGTAGCTTTCTGCTTAACAACAAGCAGAATATTTTGACTGTTTGGATAGTTGGATGAAATAAAAAATAGTAATATAATAATAAAAAACCCGAATTCTAATTAACTGATTATTTTTGTATGTCATGCCACTAATCGATTAGTATAGTGCCCCTTAATCTATAGTATGTATAAAAAAGGTTGGCAGTTAATGGTACCATATAGTTGCCTTCTTTTCTAGTCAGCAGTTCCAAAAACAAGGTTGACAGTAGATGCTACCAGCCTTAGTAGTTTGCCACAGGGTAAGCAAGTTTGGTGATAATATTTTGATTACTTGAATAACTGGAATAATTAAAAATAGTAATAACTCAGAAACCACAATTTACTTTAGTCTATTATTTTCATGATAATCAATTTAATCATACTTTTGATTATTCAAACTTATTGACATAAATTCATGAAATAGTAGGTCAATAAAATTTTGAATGCGAGTCAACAAATGCAATGACATGGCCTTTGACCTGTGACACATCTGGAGAAGGTTAACAGCTCCAAGATGAGAGAGGATGCTAGTTATGGTGGAGGGTTGCTGCATAATCCTTTGCATGTTAGTATGTGGATATCTCACATTAGTTTCTGTGAGGGTAATTAGGAGTATCAAGGCTATTGGTGAGCACAAATTTGTGCCAATAGAGGACAGTATAAATCAAGAAAGCTTTTTATGAGAGGGGGTACAATATCATTTTGGCACTTTTCATTTCATTTCCATCAAAAATCTATGACATAACCCCTGAGGTTATAAGATATGTCTTCATTACTATATGAACTTAAACTATCCCTAAGAGATACTTGGGGCTTTTCCAAAGATTTCTGTTTAAATGGAGCCCATCATGTTTACACAGTATTTCTCTCCCCTACACTTACCAGACTCACAAATCTAACTATTTTACCTGTAAATCCAGAGGAATACCTAGTAATCACTCATTTAAATTTAAACTTTGCACCTAGCTTTAAGTTTCTTGCCAAAACCTAACAGTATAACTGAACCAGAAATCATATGAATCCTTTAAGTTTTTGTCTTTGCCACTAATCTTTGAGAAACAGTAGCAGTCCTTTTTAGCCAATTCCTTTTGAATTTGTTCATAATCCTCCTTTTCAAAATTTCCACTCAAGTCTCGTACTTATTCTTTTATTGCACTATTCTCAGCTAATTCAATCTGCACTGAAACCTTTAGTCAGACCTTCCCATGCTGTACTTACGCATCCAAGTTCATTGTTGTTGGCATTTTTTACATGATACGGGTTATAGTTTGGGCACTTTTTACTTGATACAGATTATAGTTGGGCACTTTTTACTTGATACAGGTTATAGTTAGGGCACTTTTTACTTGATACAGGTTACAGTTAGGGCACTTTTTACTTGATACAGGTTATAGTTTAGGCACTTTTTACTTGATACAGGATATAGTTTGTTAAATCATAAATAAAATATATTCTATTGAAATTTACTGAATGAATAATTTGCAATTCAACTAATACTTCACTTTATTAAAACAACAGCAAAAAATTAAACCCTAATCTTGAAGAAAAATATAGGAATTCGCTCATAGCAATCTGTCAAGCACCTTTTTTGTTTAAAAAATATCAGTTGAAATTTAAGAGGAAATAAGGAATTTTTCAACCAATACAAACAACCTTTTTTGCAAATTTCTATTGAAATGGCCACCATCCACTCATTTAAGGTAGACATTTAATCAAATCTGACTATGAGAACATCAAATTTCATTAACAGCACATGTCTCTCTCTTTTCACAAAACAAATAAATAGAATGCTACTCTATGCTTTCCAAATTATCAACACAATAGAATGTCTACCTTTGGCCAATACTCTTACAACCTTTTATTTAAAATTACCAAAATAATAAATTAATAATAACTTAAGACAGATGCATCAGCAATTCTACTTTTTCTTAAGCTTAAACTTGCCAGCTTTTTACCTCAAAAACTGTGATGTACAGAGGAAACTAAAATAATCTGCTCTACTTGTTTTGACCCTGCCTAGTTACGACAACAAAAATGAGCAATGTGATTAATCAACTGTAACAATATTACTCAAGCCAAAAGAACATAGCTATCTGTCTTACTACATAAACTGAAAAGGGATGAAAGGGTTATCTTATAGGGATGACTTGAAATCTCTAAGAGCAAAATATTAAGGCACAATCTTATTGAAGTTTACAAGTACATCCAAGGGACTAATGAGATAAAGGCTTTTGATTCCTTTATGCTATAATCTGAAGAAAATAAAACTAAGAAGACAAGTTTAACATTTGGAAAAGAAAGGCTAGGTTCCAAATAAGGCAGTTTTATTTTTCTAACATGGTAATTGACTTACAGAATGAATTGGTATCAGCATTAAATGAGGCCATCTTTACACAAGTTTAAACCCTGAATTGATATTTCCTGAAAAATAAAGAGCAAGTTTAAGTTTCTACTTGTCTCAAGAGTGGGTGAACAAGGATAGCAATGGTCCTTTGTCCTGGAGAAACTTAGAACTAAAATCAAAACAGAAAATAGAGGGATAGTGGAGATCTTTCATGAGGCAATGACATTTAATTTTTTTCAGGAGAAGGATACAATTCATTCGCTGATTCTTTCATATATATAAAGGCAGAGAAGTCATTATGTACATCAAGGAAATGGAAGCATTTGAAGAGAAAATTATAAGTTTTCTTGCTGAGAACTGCTGGATAAATATAAATAAATCTGAACAGTAATAATGTTATGCTAGTCAGATAGTTACATAGAAGTCCAAATAGTGAAAAAAAAACAATAGCAGAAAACTTCAACATGCTCCTTAAAACAGTAACACAAAACAAGCATTAACACATGCCCATTATGAGAAACATCAACTTTCCTAAGCTAAACTTGAAAAAATGGACATAGACCAACCACCCTGTTAAAAAATACAACTGTCTTAGCTGAAGATGGCTCCTACCGAAACAAGGTTTAAAAATACTGTTAGTATTAAACAGTAAGATCCAATTTGTATTTGAGCTAACTGTTAGCAAGTGAAAATGGAGTTGTCGAAGAAGCCTCAATGTTACAGGTACAAAATTTTATACAAGTTCCCCTGAATTTATCTTACAAAATAAGGTCATTTTAACTAAGTACTACTACAACTACAGTACTACACATATATTACTATACTAACTGTAGTACTATAATATATTTTACAAATGGTAGGTAAGTCACTGAAACTATCAAAGTAGTGCTCTGAGAGGCTGGCTCTAAGCAAAATTGTGGCATTTGTGAACTTTGTATTTGGCACCCCTGTCCCAGTAAAACTGACACGAACTACAAATTGCAATGTCAATTTTGGTGCCCCTTAGAATGGACCAGAGTTGTTTTCTAACTGTATGGGACAGCCTGATGAGCGAACAGACCCCTTGTTGTCCTAATAATTTTACATCTTCATCCTTGCTACTATTAGAATAGTAAGAAATGCAAAGCATTGTCATCTTGCATAATATCATGTTTACACTTGTTGGCCATTTTTAATTTTGAAGTTTTTCCTCTCACAAATTATACATATTCAAATTGCTACTGGAGATAATAATATACCTTGAAGTTAGGAAAAGATGTTACTGTTACATTTAAAATAACAAGCACCAGAAACTATACATATTGAACAAACTAAGCTTACTTATACTGCCCTATAAGAAACTCTTTGTATACATATTATTACATCACATATCTAGATACATCATAAACAATAAACGTAAAAGTGGCACAGACTATAGAATTACTGTTTATAACAACTCATTTATAACCAATATCGACCTCAAACTTTCACATAAAAAATCTATATGTCCCAAAACACATAAATAGTGTAAGTTTTTGTTGTTTGTGATTTATTTGGATTGTTTTATTAATGTAACAATAATGACATCCGTATATAGCTATATTGATGACTGACATTTCATATACATCTGAGTAGTTAACTTTACTGTATTCAGGGGTGAACTTCTGCCAGTATTCACCGGTACTGAGTATTGGAACATAATTTTTAAGGTGGTACTAGCACCAGGACTTATTTAAGCTGCTTTGTCATTTTTTATGTTTACACCTAATTTTTATTTTATTTTTTTCAAAAACAGGTCCACTTCAGCCAGCCTAGTACCTCTACTTTTTTTTTCTGAGAATTTCACCCCTGACTATATTCTAATTGGCTCTATAGTTTTGCGGCTATTTCATTTAAACAAACCCTTCCTTACATGTCTGTTTGCTCATGGACTGTTGGCGGAGAAATGGGAGGAGGCTCATACCAGTTTCTTGACAATAATTCATTACTTTCTTGGAACATGTACGGGTGGAAATATAACTATAAAATTCTGCTCTTTGGACTGAAAACTAATTATAATAAGCGAGTTATACGCGTCATTTGTTTTCAATATACATTTATTTCAGAAACTATTAGTCTTCGTGTAATACATTGTGTTTGTTTGTACAGCAACATATGTTTCACAATCAGTCTAAATGCATGTGAAACATATCAATGAACGTATACAAATATGATGTAAAAAAATACTTAGTCTTGGTTGAGAAAAATAAGTCTGTTCAAAACATACATTAAAAATAAGTGGTTCATGTTATTTGCTATAGACCTCGTAATCTGTGTGTAATTAATATTACTATAAAAATGAGGTAGAAACCAGACACTGGCACAATAATCACGAGACTATGATAAAGAAGGAAGATGTCTTTATGTGTAACCTTATTGGATATACCTCAGTATATCAAAGCACAATTTCATACATACATATATATATATTACTGCTTTTATTCTGAGATTAATCATTATAAATACAATGTAACTTCTACTTACAATACTTGTCCTTTATTAATATTCATACTTATCTTGACTTGTTATTGAACAAGACATATGAAATATGCTAGTATTAGTGCAATGTTTCGTTATGTACATTATTGGTATCAGTAATTAGCGTATTTATACATTTTCATATGTGCAATTCAACTTCAAACACTTTAGGTTGTGATTTTAACCACTGTATTTTGCAAAACTCACATTTTATCTTCATTTAACTTATCAATATATCATGTCTCTTACTGAACAAACATGAAAGTGAACAGATGTCATCATATCCTACTTTTAACTTCTAGTTCTAGCTAATAATGGTACATTAATATTAACTTCTGATTGGAACAAGCTACTTCAACATAAGACCAAACCTAAACATCAATGTACGTTAATCATTTAATACATAATGACATATTTGAATGTTTTTTTATTATCACATTTATTAAATCTGTTATGAATTCTTTCATCACTTGGATACCTTTACAAACTTAACAATATTAATTTAGGTTGACAATACAAAACCATAAGGAACACATATAGACTTATAAGTCTGCAGACTTATACTCCTTATAATACTTAATATAAAACATATCATCATAATATAGTAATATATATTACCAGAATTAAGGGTGAGACTTGAGTGGTTATGATAGGTTGCTAAATATATTGAGTCATAAAGACGTGGTGTAAAGTTTTGAAAACTACTGTTAAATTGTTTCCATTACCACAAATTCATTGTTGCTGTGGTAGTCTTGAAAAAGACTGTTTACATTAGGACTCGCTATTTGTAGTTTTAAGATATTCAACGCTTTATAGTGTTGATAAGATTTCGTGTATGATGGTTGTTACAAGTCATGTTACAAAAGTAATAATGTGATAGAAGTTAATACCAATTTTATTACTAACTAGTAGTAGTACAAATATAGTGAGTACGACCAGATACAGTCTCACTAACAGCAACACATAACTTGATTAACTGATAACAAGAATTTTAATACGAAAGAATAACTATCATTATCACTATCAGTCAAATATCACACAGTTCACAGTATCGCTATCAATGTATTGTTTAAATTTTAATTTAGTGTATAGTGTATTACTATTAGTAACCTAAGTAAATACGTAAATCAGATTCACCTCACGAAGATCCTGTTCAGTGTCAATGTGTTTTTGGAATGACTGAAAAATTTCAGCGAAAGATTTAGTTTCCGTCGTCATTTTGTTACACGTTTTACTTAACCGCACAATTTAATTTTAATCTAGTTAACTATTTAATACCAAAATATAATCGGTATCAATTAACAATTCTAACCATTCAACATGAAACGATGCTTTAGTCGAAAGTAGTGACATCTAGAAGAAAATAATAGTTAAACAAAATGTAAACCTATCAATATTAGAACAAAAGTAAACAGACCTTGCTGGTTGTTAGTGAGTGGTATTCAGGTACATTGACGTTTGACAGAGAAGTTCATGTAACCGCAAAATAATATACAGAGAGTTATGATTAACTTGGAGGGCAAAGGAAACAAACAAACGTACGTGAACAAATAAAACACATCTTTATTAGATGGGTCTGGCGTTGTCTGGTGAATAATGTGCTCGGATTATAAATCCAAGAGTGCATGGTACACAGCCCGCTATCGTGAATATATTTTTCTCATATTGGGGCTGTGAGTGCACTATAAGAGTCAAGTCCTTTATGTGATCAGAAATGAAAAGCCCAAGAATGGACGGAGAGTAATGTTGACTACCTGCTTTTCTTCTAGTCTATCAACTCAAAATTATTAAGTTAAAACTGCTCTAGCTAGAGACTTGGCAGAATAGATATTGTTGAATAAGACTTAACTTTTGAGTTGACTGAATTGAAGAAAAGAGACTTAACATAATGTGTGATATTCTTAGATCAATCTTAACCTTTCCTCCCAAGAGAGTATGAGATAGGTCCGCAGAATAATAGTAGATTCCACCAAGATATGTACTACGAAATAATTCCGAATTCTCTGAGTCTAACTGTATTTGTGGAACAAAGAGAGAGACTGGGCACAAATGTAAACACGCAATGAAAAATAACCTTTGTTCAAGAGTACAAGCTGCAAAGTATGCATTTTAACTAGCACATCGGACAATCATCTTTTCTTTTTCGTATAAGTTGAAAAGTAGCCTGAGATGTTTATCTAAGTGGAGTTTAGTTGCTTATTTCAAACTGAGAAAACATCACGTTATATACTTAAAGCTATAGCATTATATCTTCCCAAGGCGACTTGTGCTATCTGCGCGCTGTTTGTCATTCCCTTTAGACAATAAGAGCAACTACAGCCTGACTAGCCGGTGGAATAGGTTACTGTTACGTATCTGCTGGTTTGTTAATTTCAGGTAAAATTCTTTCCTAGGAACTTCAGCGATACCAGTCCTTTTTTGATTAAACCAGTTTATTCTTTCTTGATACAAACTTTTAGTACACAGTAATTCC
>NW_013668804.1:57820-64399 GCF_000517525.1 Limulus polyphemus
TGGCTTCAAATCTTGGACTTTCCCCTGTTCTGCTTTAATGTCTACACTTGGTTCCACTTCACCATCATCAACTCCTTCAGTCACTCTGACTTCAGTTTGATGGTACCTGGTTAGTTCAACCTCTCTTTTAACACTAACCAGAATTTGGCATTTATTGTCACGTGATTTCCGCTGTCGTAACATTACTGTCTTCTTTCGTGTATGGCATGGCTAATCTTGCAAAAACCTTTTCCATAGGAAGACAAAAGTAATATCTTAGGTGAATGATACAAAACAATGGTTAGCTAGAGTGAACGGAATTTAAAACTTTCCTGACCAACGTGTTATATGAAAAATTTATATACACGTGATAAATGAAAAGTCTTGAAAACTTCTATATTAAATATAAAGTATATTTGTTTGTTTGCGTGTTTTTTAATTTCGCGCAAAGTTACACAAGGTCTATCTGTGCAAGCCGTCCCTAATTTAGCAGTGAAAGACTAGAGGGAAGGAAGCTAGTCATCACCACCCACCGCCAACTCTTGGGTTACTCTTTTATCAATGAATAGGGGGATTGAGCGTCACTGTATAACGCCCCGACGGTAGAAAGGGCGAGCATATTTGGTGGGACGGGGATTCGAACCCGCGACCGTCAGATTGCGAGTCAAACGCGAAATATAAGGAATTAGAAAACACATGATATGCTTACCCACCACAAAGGTAAAATAATATGTTAAACTCTTTATTTATTTGAAGAACAGTACATATCTACAACACTGTATAGGCAAAATAAGTCAAATAATGGAATCACAACACTTCTCTCTGACGACAGTTCGATGTGGCCCCCAGTGGCACAATAGTATGTCTTCAGACTTACAACGCTAGAATCCGAGTTTTTATACCCGTGGTGAGCAGAGCACAGATAGCCCATTGTGTAGCTTTGCGCTTAATTACAAACAAACAAACAGTTCAATGTGAGAGGAAGATTTTTAGAAATTCTTAGTAGAAGTGAGAAAATTAACAACTATAAATATTTCTTACAATTTTCATAGAGTTTCCCCTCCCGTGCATTTGATCATCTTATAAATAAAAATAGAGAAAAGACAGCTTCCAGGTATACCTCTAAGCCTTTAACGAAACTAGAGGACATATATATTGGGTTACTTACTCATGATACCTCTTCCGTGGGAGAGTTTACCATAACACAAAAATGGAATGACCCTGAACAATGTGTGGTATATGGCTGTGACATTCCATAGGTGGTATAACTGACTGATGAACGCAATCACGCGTCAGACACATGTAAGTAGGAAAATTACAATAATCCGAGTGCAAAAGAAAATGTTTACTTTGCTGGGCTAAAAGAGAGTGAAATTTGACATTTTGTTTCTCATTTATCTTCAAGCTGGTCTTAAAAATCCCTAGTTTTCGTCTTTAAATCCAGTGAAATAAATAAGAAATACAAACTGCGAATTGACTCTGTATATGCAGTATTTTATTCTTGCACTAGACAAACATGTTTCACCTCATGACATTTGCCTATGACAAATATGCACAACCTTTTCAAGAATAGCTTCAATGATGAATTATAATACTGTTTTAAACTATTTCTTAAAACAATAATGTCAAGAGCGGGATTATTTTGGTAAAAGTAAAATAGAATCAAACTGATCTTCGGGATGAAAAAAGCATGTTCAAAATGAAAATGAAAATATGTTAAAGATGATGAAATATCGGAAAGTTGATTAAGAAGAAAGATAAATTTAAAATAAAACAAGGAAGAAAGAGACAAAGAACAAGAAGGAAGACATATAAAATTAGAAGAAACAGATAGAAAATTAAAAGCAAACCAAGAAAAACGAGACATGAATTTGAGAGAGCAATTAAAAGAAATAGACATAGAATTTAAAGGAAGACCATAATAGCAGCAAATTATCGGTTGAAAAAAAATACATCAATGAACTGCATAGAGATCATAAACACACACACACACACAATCAACAAGGTAGAAAAAATATCAGTAAGAGGTAAAGACATCTGGAAAATGAACTTGCATATGCAAGGTTCAAACCAGCCACACCTCTCTCTCTCTGAATCCATCGAAGAATTGCATCTTCAAACACTTTAAGTGATGAAATATGGAAGAGGAGAGCCCATTTTGTTTATAGATTTTACTACTACTACTACTGTACCATCTACGACCACAGAAACTTCATGGACTACTTCAGCTACACTATTACCTTACCAAGGTACATAATTAAGCGAGACAACCAAGACACTAACAAATACAATGGAAAGGAACTATGGAAAGCATGTTTGGTTCCGTTTGAAATAGAAGCTATCCATCTTATTTGTTTAAAAGGGCAATTTTAAACAGCATTAAGCAACCTCACAGCTGATAGTTCTAACATCTATCAACCATTATCAAATAGGTTTGGAATAACACACCAGATAATAGTAAGTCTATTTCTAGAATCTGGTCTTGACTAAATAAATTCTAGAGAAATTACTTAGAGTCATCACATAAAATTTATTTAGTGGACCTATCTGATAAGCTGAACGCATATTCAGTTGAACTGATTCTTGAACATACCACACTTGGATGGCTTAAGAGACTGACAGATGAGAACAATGAGATTTTTTTCTTCTGTAGTTCAAGGATATGAAAATGCTAAAGTCCGGAGTTCGATTCCTATTTTGGTAGCTTTGTATTAAACAAACAAACGTTAACTGTTGTTCAAGCAAGTGTTGATAAACAGTCATTATACAATGGAGTTTATTTATAAGAACTCTAACACCAAATTACACAAAGATTTAGAGAATTAAAGTATTTATGTATCTTAAAATTTTAAATATTTATAATATATTTTTATTTTTCAGTGATTAATGTAAACTGGAGAAGAGGATACATTTTGAATTTTTAAGAAAAAATTTTTAATTCCTAACTTTTCAATGTAATAATTTTATTAAGTGATAAATTTGTTCACAATATTGGGCTATTATTGCAGCGGAACGTTGGGACGAAGATTTGTTACTGGTTTTTAGTTGTATTGATGAACGATTCGTAATACTTATCAATTTTTTTTTTTACGAAATTTCTAATATTTTTTGTTTGTCATAAGTGAATAAGAACATGCAATTGGTAGATCTGAGTGATGCGTGAATAGCGGGAAACTTTGTGTTGTCAAGACGCGCGCGTAACCTACGTGTAATGCTGACTATGTATACACTACAGTACTAAGTAAATAACTGAATTGAATTTATAAGTAAAGTTATGTACAAAATTACAACGATAAGGAAAGGATAACAGTAACCTTGCCATTGTATTAAAAACAACAAAAGAAAACTTATAGGCCCAAGATTACTGTGAAATCTTGTAAATCCCAAGTCCTTATATAGTTACAAACTTATATTAACTTTAGTACTATAACTTAAGTATAACTTGTAATTTTGTATAACTTATAAGTTATAAAACTATTAAAAGACTTAGTTATAGTTATATTTCAATTATTTGTAACTAAATACCTAACAACTATTATTAATAATAATGTATCATGATAACTAAGTAGTTTTATAACTTTTAGTTTTAACTTATTTAATCATTAATGTGTATGAAATAATAATGTATAGCCTAAAGCAGGAATTTGAGGAAACTTAAATTTGTGTGAAAGTTAAAGCTAGTAATAATATTAATATCTTAATTAACAGCTGATGAACAAGCAATTTGTATTTTATTTTCCTGAAACAAAATGTCACCAATGATATAGGCAGTCGTACCAACTAATTATAACATACATCTATGAATTAGATAGAAATTGTTTTTAAATAGTTTCAAAAATGATATATGGTTTCACTAGAGAAAACTTGCTGTACTAATTTTATGATGTTCTTTGTACTTGTATGTAGATGAGGGTATGGGTGTGAATTTAGTGTATCAGGAGTTTTCAGAAAGCATTTGACAAGATGCCACATAAAAGGCTTATTAAGAAATTTATTTCTTTAGATTTGGGGGATAGGTTGGCTTGTTGAACAGAAAACTGGCTTAAATGGAGTTCAGTTAAACTGAATTAATTTCATGAATGTGATACCTCAGGGCTCAGTTTTATGTGTTTTGGTCTTTTTTGCCTTACATCAGTGATGTAGATGAAGGAATGGCCAATAAATTATTTAAATTTTCTGATGATATTGAGGTTTTAGGTATCACTGAGTGTGAGGAGGATGCTGCTTTACAAAAGGATTTGGATCATTTAATGAGTTGGGCGAATAAATGGCAGATGTCATTTAACTATAATAAATACAAGGTAATGCATGTGGGATATTATAATTTGAATTATAAATATAATTTTGATTGGACTAACCTCAACACTGTTATATAAACTATTGCTAAACCTAAGAGTCCTTGAAAATTTCTCATAAGTGACATTTTGAGTCAAAAACTAAGTTTTTTGTTCATGTTGTAACTTAATTTAAGGGATTTGTCAGTTCTTATAATACTAGTACTGCATTCAGTTTTAATATTTTTTTTACAAGTGTAATTTAAAAATTCAAATATTTGTTTATTATTTTTTATTCATCATAGATCTTAGTAGTGAGTCAACTCATGAACTCATAAGAATGGAAAACTTTCAAAAGATAGAAAAAATTGGAGAAGGAACTTATGGTGTAGTGTATAAAGCCAGAGATAAAGAGACTGGAAAGTTGGTAGCATTAAAGAAGATACGTTTGGAAACGTAAGTTTGATCTTACTTTAAAGGTGTTTTGAAAAGTAATGTATGTTTTCAGTAAAATGCAATTACTACAAAAAGTAAAATTTTCTGAGCTGTAAAGTAATTTTCATTGTCATCTGAACTTACAGTTATGTTACTGTGATTTCACTTTTTGTTATGCATGATTTTTTGAGTGTTTCCTGAACCAAGTGGTTTCTAAACATATTTCTGTAGAACCATCCAAGGTAAAAAGAATGATTATAAAAAGCATAGAACAGAATGAAAAATGTATTCCACTACCTGAGTGATAGTGTATAGATTGGGGTTACCAGATGTTGTTAAACAAATTTATAAAATCCTTAACAAAATTATATATTAAATAGATATATAAATCTTTCTAATAACTGTTTAATATTAAGTAATTTTGAAATTTAATTTAAAATTAAGATTATGATCCCTTCTATTTTCTTGTTCTTTTCAAACTTCCTTTCCACCTGTTTTTCTTCTTGTTTTTTGTGACATTTTTATGCTGCTTTCTCTTTCATCTTTTTCCTCAGTCTCTTTATCTCCTTAATTCCCTACATTTTTGTTTAGCCATCCCTTTATCTCTTCCCTTCCACCAGTTATCTATATTTTCTCTATTCAAACTTCTTTTGATGCATTCTGTGTAGATACTTTCCATAATTTCTCTTATTCCGTGCATAATCTTCACTTTCTTCTGAGTCTTTCCAATCTTTGTTCCCATTCAAGTAATTTTTTACAACCATCTTACTGATATTTTCTGTTCATCTCATTTGGTCATTTTTTTTCTGCAAATACATTGCAGTTTTCTTTTCTTTATTTACTTCTTTGTACCATTTATTATATTTTGTCTTTTATATTTAACTTTCTTGTTTAAAGATATATTCGATCTTTTTTTTCATTTTTTTTATAATTCATTTCTTTCTTCCAAATAGTCAATTTCATGATATGAGTGTCTCAGTCTTTGTATTTCCTCTTTCACTGCAATCTTCATCTGGTTTAATGTTTTTATCCTATTCATGCTGTCTCCAATTTCTTATTGTTGTTGATAAATGCAAACTATAATTTATATATAGATTTCGAATCTATCTATTTATTTCTGATTTAATATACTAATGTAAAAATGAAAATGATTTTAAGTAGGTATGTGCTTATAGTTTTACTATGAAACAAATAATAAAAGTACATTTAATTATAAATTTATTGTGACAATTTTAATACCAAAATATGAAATAGTTCTTGATAAAGCTCATTGGTTAAGAGATTATATATATATATATATATTTTAGGTTTTTATTTAAAATATATAAACTGTATTAACTGTTACAATCGCAAAAATGTTATATTATTTATCATAAAGTATATTATCTTGAGAAAGTAGAAAATAACAGTTTTTGTATATTCAGTTTGTAATGTTTATTAAATATTTATGTAAGACAACAATTGTTTATATAATTCAGATTAATTAAAGCCTGAACATTGTAGTGGATGAAGTGTTTAGTTATTTAACCATATAATATATTTACTGTAGAACTTTAAAAAATTAGCTTTTCACTTATATTTTTCTGATAATGTATTCCTGCAAGAAAATGCAGTATAACTATGTATGACATATTTCATACTTTTTGCTTACTCTATACCACTATTCAAGATACTTAATAGTTGGAAATATTTTATAAAGAGTTAAAAGTTAAATAATTATAGTGATAATTAAATATTATATGCATAAGTCTGAGTATGATAAATATAATTTTGAATTGTATTTATTATAACACTGTTTATTATTATGATTTTATTATAATTGGCATAAAATATAATAATCAGTAGTAAATATAGAAATGCAAACTGTTGAATATCATATATAATATTTCAT
>NW_013668804.1:65104-89774 GCF_000517525.1 Limulus polyphemus
ATTTCATGTAATTGTTTGAAAAAAAAAAGAAGAGTTTGGAAAGATTTTTATATGTCAGCTTGATTATAAATATTATATATATAATAATTGATTATAAATATTATATGTATATATATAATTGATTATAAATATTATATATATAATAATTGATTATAAATATTATATATATATTTATAAGACATGCATATTAGAACAATACTAATACATTTGCAAATGCAAAAAATAATAAATCTGACATGACTAATAAAATAGCCTAGCTTTTGCAGAGCCTTCTAGACCATAAGCTCCAAAATCAGCTCATGATTGCTACGTCCTTTGTCTACAGTAATTTCAGTGTCTTTCTGTATTATACCAGATGTTTCAGAAGATATTTGACTTTGGTTTGTTTATGGAGCTGCTATTGTTGACTCTGAATGGTGAAAAGTTCAAACAACTTGCAGCATGATTTTGCTTATAAAAGTTTCTTTTTTTCATATTCATTCTTTCTCGTCACCATCCGGTATATGTTTGTTTTTTTCAGACTGAAATCTATATGCCAAGCACTGCACAAATACTTACAATCTTAAGCCATTTTTAAAAATTAAATGAAACTATTAAAAACAGAGATATATCATACATGGTTATTAAACTGGGTAAAGATCATCAGTGAAATGACTACTGGCCTGAGTTGAAACTACTTTTTTAAACTTTCCATAATGGTTTGACATCCTGTTGCTATAATAAAAGCAACAGAGGCCCTGATTCTTTGGGAAATATGCCAGTCTCCTGATGGGCCAGTTTGCTTCTAGTAGATAACAAAAAGGACCTAGGACTAGACTATTTCACTGTACATGAGATTATGGAGGGTGATAATTTTAGTTGCTGGTACCATGAGCATTCTTGTTATGTAGTTCCTATAGGAATGAATGATATTGTAAATTGGTAAAGCTGCTTAGAAAGTATAAAGAACTCCTTCAGAGGTTTAGGGGAAATAAATAAATGTGTGTTCCTTTTGGGGGTGTACTATTAAGCTAGGTGCAAAAATGTACTTAGCATTTTTTAATTGAAAAATTATCAAGGATCTGCCTAGAGCAGCAGTTGGGCTGGTTTAAATTGTGGTACAGTTTGCAGGATAAGACTAAACTGTGAGATAGAGATAAGCTCCACTTAAATAGGCTAAGTAGTAGGGTATTTAGGAACCTCTGAAGAATTTCATTATAGACAGTTTAAACTAAATTTATATAGTAGTGAGGGAATATGGGAAACAGGAAGAAAGAAAATTGATAAGATAGGAGAAGAGGAGATTGGAAAAGAGAATTTTGAGTATGAAAAGTTAAATAATAATTTTAAAGATAAGTCTTCCAGACGTAAAGATGAATGTAGAAGATTCAAGAATAAGCTTAATAGCTGTTATTCTAATTTAAGGAATATTAGGAATAAAATGGACAAGTTTCAGGGTTGAATTTAAAATGAAAAGTTGTGATATAATGGGACTTACTTAAGTTTAATTAAATTTGGAGAGCATATTTTAAAATTCCAAGTTATAAGTTATTTAATAGAGAGTTTTTGAAAGAGAATATGAAATGGTTCTCTATGAAAGAGATGAGCTGCAGCTTGTTGGGCCCGAAGACAAAAAAAGAATATTCACTAGGTTGAACCTATATGGTTTGCAATTAGAAATTGCTTATGTACAGTACCAGGATAGAGGGCACATTGACGTAGATGGTGAGTGTCATGAGACAGATATTGCCACGAGCAATTAAGTGGGGAATAAAAGACTGGAGCAAAGGAGTAAAAATCAGACCAGTGCTTAGATGGGCAAAGGAAGAAACCCTGGAAGTTGAGTAATAGCTAGTAAAGTGAGAAGAGGTAAGTATTATTAGAAATACATTTTCAATATAAGAAAATGTAAACTTTCCCAAAATTCTCCATTGAACCAGGATAACAGAAAGTGCACATACCATCCACCCTAGCTCTATATGTGCCCTCTGTTAAGATGAGGTGTTCTGCAAGACAATTTGAGGTATCTTCATGGTATATTCTGATATCTGTCTACTGTCTGATCGATACCTTACCTATTCCTTTGATTATCATGGAAAAAGTCAGCACTATGGTATGCTGTGTCTGCTTCCCTGGTGTGTGCTAGCTGGCTTTTCAAAATAGGTTTATGAGGTCACCTGTTGCACTGTCTCCAGAAAAAGACCTTTCTGGCTGAAACAGGACTGATGGGGATCCAGGCATTTTCTCCGAGTTTCTCCACCACAAATTCCTTCCCTCTTTTTTCTTTGTGTAGAGCAATAGAGACCTTTACTGCTTACCAGTTACTAGCTGCTAGGGTGACGAACTATGGAGAACCCTCACAGTTTGGGACCTAACAGTTGGGGCTAAACAAGGGGTGCCAGTCAGTGGGAATTGGTGCAGTGGTGACACTATCAATGTAGCACAGGTCACCACTGATATACATATATGAACAACATGCCAGAATCACTTCATACAATAATATGCCCTCCTCCTATGGTCTGCTTTTGTTCAATAGAGTTTAGACGAGCACATCACAAGACTGTACCCCCCTCCTGCAGATTCCAACTATTCAGCAGAGTCAAGGTGAGCACACATACTATACACATGTGCCCTTCTCCTACAATCATTCTCCTGTTCAGTTGAGTTGAGGTGAGCACTTACTAATAAATCATGATTCTCTCCTGCTGTGTACTCTTCTTGTTACATACTTTATGTCACGATTTCTGTGCCCTCATCCTGCAGTTGATGTCAGTCCAGGTGTCTGACAGTAGAGTTGAGTTGAGCACACACTAACATATCTTACCCTCCTCCCGCAGCTAGTGTTGGTCCAAGAGTTTGATGGTAGAACTGAGACTAAATGCACCAAAATTACACACACTGTGGCACGAATTTTCTCCACTCCTCCCACAGCTGGTGTCAGTCCAGGTGTCTGACAGTAGAGTTGAGTTGAGCACACACTAACATATCTTACCCTCCTCCCGCAGCTAGTGTTGGTCTAAGAGTTTGATGGTAGAACTGAGGCTAAATGCACCAAAATTACACACAATGTGGCATGAATTTTGTCCACTCCTCCTACAGCTGGTGTCAGTCCAAGAGTCTGACGGTAGAGTTGAGGTAAGCATTAGGTACAGTCTGAAAGCACCCCAATGATGCTACACATATTGGCTCTCCGACCTATTGTATGCAAGTACTTGGACAGCCATTTTCTTATCCACTAATACCATGACACATGGGGCTTGTTTGCTTCTTCCTCCCTTTCAATCTGGGTGAAGAGTGTACCTTGGATGCAACCTCCCACGAGTATGCCCCTTTGGAACCCCTGCCATGGGTTTCCTTCCGTTGCTTTCTGAAGGGAGTTCATATAGCTAACTTTTGCACTGGTTCCTTCACCATATCAGTGTGGGACTCTAGCTTCCTATGTGAAGAGGTGTGTGTCATCTCGGAAGTTAACATTTTGCTTCCCTGAAAATGTACTTCTGATAGATATTGACCTTTCTCACACACTTTCCACCCTTCCTCCCCACTTCTGTGCAACTTAGTACTCTTTACCTCATCATAAAATGAAAATCACGAGTGCAAAATCATAGTCCTAGCTAGTGTGCAGGGAGACTGTGTTGCCCTTCTATTGGTGGATGGCTTTTGTTGCATAATAACTTAATTATGCAGTAGTGCAATTCACAAGAAATCTCATGAGTTTAGGTGGGAGTTGCTTGAAGGCTAATGGCATGCAAATCTCTAAGATAGATGCATGGGGAAGATAGCTTTCTGTGTAAGAGGTGAGTTTCTATTGGAAAAACATTTTCAGGTAAGGAAGATGTTAACCTTAGAAGTTTCTACAAAATGCAATTTTATGGTAATATATTGCAGAAAACAAATTTGATCATGGACAGCAAAGGAGAGAAAAGCACACAAATTAACAAGTAAAGCAAAGCCTTTATTCACAGTTATTGTGTAGCATTTCTATTTAACAGACTAGCTGCCATCCTTGTTCTGTAGTGAATGTATGGTTTGGGAAGGATTTTTGTGCATGTCCAAACAGGATAAAGACAAAGGGAACTCTTAATTTTCTGTTCAAGTTAAGAAGAAATATTAAAAGGTCAGTGTACCTGAATTCAATGCTGTATATGTCTCTGATTATTCCACATAACATTTACAGGTGAGAAAACTCATACTGATTTGTACAAAAATCTGCACTGCCCCTCAAGATGGGCTTGCTCCTCCCCATGAGTGTCAGACATGGCCAAAGTGATAAGAGTTTCTAGCTGTTGATATATAATCGAGCTTCACCTGAGTAAAGGGATTAGTTAACACTCGGTTAACAAGAATATCACACTACATGCAGATAATGTTCACAAAAATTTAGAAAAATATTCCTAAACAAGTTATTGAAGGGTGAAATTTATTAATATTTCAGACATTATAATGGCAGTGAGAAATTTTATAATGTCAGGTTTTTAAATATGGGCTAGGATTCTTTTACAGTAGGTGTCTGTGACTTGTTGGCAATAAATTCAAACAATAAACAGACAGCACACAATCCACTTGTTTTAAAATCATATATTCAAAACAAGTAAAATGTATGTACAAGAATTCTTTACAGTATAGGATACCACAGTTGTATTTAAAACTAAATGATTATTTTTTCTTGTCAAAAATCCACACAGATTGATTCAATTACTTTAGAATCCAATTTACAAGACAAATTATTTTTTTTCTACTCCATTTCTTACTATACAATCTGTGATAAATTCACTTACATTACCCCGTGGGTTACCACAATTATATACAGAACTTGAAATAATTGTCTCCTTTTCAAAGTCCACACAGGTGGGTTTTGTTACTTTAAAACACCCTTTGACAGGACAAATTATTATCTTTTATCTCTGTTATTACAATACCACTGTAAAACCACTTTAAATTTTGCCCGTTATGGCTAAACTGACAATCACACAGTCTAACTTCACTTTCACTAACTTAATGTTTTGACTTACTTTACTAACATTTTCAGAAATTGCTCATCATGGCTAAACTGCCAATCATTTAGGTCAGTTTAGATCTATCTAATTAACTCTCGCTTAACTTGCTTTCCTCTCTTTCTTTCTGTAACTGCAAATATTTTTAACATGTAACAGAAAAATCTCTAGTGACAACAATATTACACACAACAAGAAAAACTTAGAAGCTTTCAGTAAGATGACATCAACAATATTATGAAAACCTACTACAACAATAAATCTGCATACGCAACGTACGACTCATGCCAAGTTACGTAACAAAATTTGTCATAACTATCACTTTTAAAATCATTAACTTTAACACTCTTGTTATGAAAACTAAATAGTCATTAAATGAACTAAATAATAACTCTTACACAAAACAGTATTGTATATCCAACATATAAGGAGACCAGAGCTGTATTTAATGAGGATACTGATGTGAGAAGCTTTAATCGTAAGCATATGATTGAGATTATAGGAAGTGAAGTAGTGAGAGAAAGTTTCCTGGAAGTGATTCAGGCTGGTTTTCTACGCTCAAGGAACCAGTCAGCAAGTATACCACTTTAATTATTTATTTTCAACCACTGTTGAAGGGGTGAACATTTGAGGAAAAGTAATCCATGTATAATTGTGTTTGATCTTTGTCAGTATGTTGAGGCATGAAAAGTTAAACTTTAGATGTTAACTTTCAAAAGTCAGTTTGAGGCCGTGAGACGAGATTTATCTTTAGTGATTTGAGGTAATGAGATAAAAGGTTATGTGGATTAGATTTAGAAAATTTTTATAATTAAATTGCTTTTGATTCAAACTAGAAGTGTTCTGTATAAGAGGAAAAGGGTAACAGGGATGAACAATTCTAATTTGTTTACTAAAAGCATAAAGGAGATAAATGGATTAAGTGCTACAAGTTTAATAAATTTAACTTGACAGATAGGATGAATGATTTGCAGAACCATGGAAAAACAAGGGATTTGTTTAAGGAAAAAAGAAATCTAAATCTAAAAGGGCTGATACTGTTAAAACTTATGTCAATATTTGTTTTCAGCATGTTACTTTTAAAAGATGTTGATGGAAAATTTTTTGTTGAAGATGGATTAATAGCTGAGCTTTTAACTATTTCCTCTCATTTTGTTAAGAAAATATAAGAAATGATATAAATTATATAGACTTTAATTGTTTGAGAGATTAGTAATAGATAAAGCACCTAGACCAGACAGCTCTTTCCCTAGGGTTTTAATGGATGCCAAAGATCAGATATGAAAGCCTCTCTCTTTCATTTTGTGTTAGGTCAATAGAAAGCATGTAGGTGTGTGAGGATTGTAGAGTTGTTAACTATGGCTATTTTTAAGGGAGTGATAAGCCCAAGAAACTATAGGCCTGTAGTAGGAAAAGTTTTAGAGTGTTGGAAAAGTAATTTGCAAAATCATAGAGTGAAATATGATATCATAAATTGGAGCAAATAAAAATTTGTTAAAGGTAAAGCTTGCATTACTAGTATCTTAAGTTTTTATGAAGTTGGTGGAAACGGTGTGAGGTTAGTATACTTAATTATCAAAAGTCTTTTGATATGTTGTCTCCCTGAAGATTAACTAAAAAAATTACACTGGTGTGGAATAGGGAAAGTCTAAGTAATAGGAGTGAAGGGTGGTTGAGTGAGAGAAAGCAAATGGTTGTTGTTAATGGAGTTCATTCAAACTAATCCCTTCAGGGATCAATGCTTGGATCTTTGCTTTTTCTTATTTATAATAATGATATTGAAAAGGGCACATTGTTTGCTGAAGACATTAAATTTTTGGATATTTTTAGCTGTATTGAGGATGTTGATAGTGACTTGGATTAATTGGTAAGTCAGAAAATAGTCGAGGAATGATCTGTAATTATAGATAATTAAAAATAATGCATTTGGTCATAAGTTAAACCATATGTTTAATACAGGTAGGAATCCATTCAATAGCATAATTGAAGAATAGGATGTTAGCATAGTGGTACACAAGTCCTTGAAGCTATCAAAACAGTACTGTGTTGTCAATAGTAAAGCTAATAGAATGTTATGTTGTATTGATAAACATACTGATTACAAGTGGAAACAGGGTATTACATCTATAAAAATCAATAGTTAGTCCTTACTTGAAATATTGTGTACAGTCTTGATCTCCATGTTTAAGAAAGGATATTACCTTATTGGAATTGGTTTAGAGGAGGGCTACAGGGATGAAAGAAGTATCTTATGGGGATTGGTAATGGAATTGTAAGAGATGACCTTAGTGAAGTTTACAACTCCATGAGATCGATAGGATAGAGGTCTTTATTTCTTTCTACTGAATTCTGAAGACAATACGGATGAGAGGAAATAAGCTTAAGGTTTGGAAAATACAGACTAAGCTTCAGTTAAGTAGTTTTATTTTTGTAGCATAAGGATTAACTTATAGACTGAATTGCTATCAGCAGTAGTTGAGGCTAAAACCTTAAAAATATTTTAAAAGAGGAATTATAATTTCTTGGAAAATAAAGGGTAGATTCAAAAGTTTTTTTTCTTATGGGTTGGTGTGACGGGACAGTCTTAGAGTATCGTATGGTTCTTGTTCATATGCTATGAAACTATGGCATCTTTATCACCATCCTTTAACTTCATTCAGACAGTTTTATAATCTCTTCGTAACTTTTCTACTGATTCCACATGAGCCTGATTCACTGTATTTCTTTTATGTGGTACATCCTGGATTATCAAGATACAAAACGTTACTGCAATGCCCCTTTTCAAAAGCAGAAACTTTCACCTCTTGTGAATATTTCTTTTTTTTTATAAGCTAATCAAAATATCAACATTTACACCAGATCTTTGTGTTGACAATTCCAGTTTTATCTACTTGAGATAGAGCTTGCTGCTAGACTTTCAAGTAAATTTGGTTTTAAATGTTTGTCAATTGTATTGTTATTATAATTATAATTCTCAAAGTGTTCATTGGTAGCTTTAATCTATAACTAATTTAAACAGTTGTCGTACTAGTAAATTTCATAGTAAGTTGTTATGTAGGTTTTGCTCAGAAGGAAAAGTTAAAATGTACATATCTGTGATAGTTTTAAACAAAATATTTGAGCTCTGTTTAAAAGGAATCTCTAAATAATTTACTATTGTTTAATTTTTTTTGTACAATTATAAGTTTTTTGGTTAATTTCAGGGAATCTGAAGGAGTGCCAAGTACAGCCATTAGGGAAATAGCCTTGTTGAAAGAACTTGATCATAATAATGTAGTGAGGTAATTTACTTCTTTTTGTACAAATCTAGTAATTAATGTATATATTCTAAACCATTAAAATAATACTCTTCACCGATGCAAAGCCTAACAAAATATATAAAACATAAAAATGACAGTTAATAGAAGTTATAGATCTGTACGTTATGCCACGATATGACAAGTATCACAATATCAGTTGATTTGAGCATTATATAAGTCATATTATGGTTGTACTAAAGAATCTTTAATATTAAAATATATATTTCTTATTGTTTATCTCAAAATTGCATGAGATTATTTTTACAATTATAAAATTATTTGTCCAAAATCTAAGAATAATTTACAAGCAAATCAATCTGGTTTTCAATAAGATTTTATTTTGACTTTATAGGCTTCAAATCATGAAAAAAAATTGTTCTCATTATTAGAAAAATAGGCTTCAAAATAGCTCCAGGTTTATCTTAAAAAATGTAAGCATATTTATATCTTGTGGGGCAAGAGAAACCTGTTGGGCACAAATACTGTTGATTGAGGTTAAGAAAACTCTTTTAGTAGAGTAGCGTACTTGCTGATTGGGCTAGTTTCTAATAGAAAACTAGGGGAATAAAATTTTAATGTAGAGTCCAGCATTGCTAGTATGTTGGTAGAGGACGTATTTCAGTGATTTTTGGTTTGATGGGATCAAGTTTATCTCTACACTGCAGCAAAGTTGTGGCCAGGGATTGAACATGCCAGCTGTGTTGGTAGACAAGTACATATTTCTCCTGGGGATGGCTGGTAATGATAGGCTTACGTATCATAGAATCTACAATACAGTGGTCATGATATGATACTTTTATTGTGGGGCAAAAAATTCATGATTTATTGGTGAAATGCTAAATTGGTACAGCACTAGCTATTTATATTTTGATATTAATGTCAGATAATAAGTCCTAATTGTTATAACACTAGTAACATTTTATAGTTATAGAAAAATTGGTTTGGGTTTGTTTTTTGTTGAAAACTAAAACAATTTAATTGATACAGGAAACCTAATCTAAACATTAATGAATATTCATAATATAAGTTTGAACTTCTTAAAAACAGTCCTAGTCTTGAATTTATGCATCTAATCAGTTTTTTGATGGTTTATTATAATATTGAAACACTTTTTAAGGATTTGATAATCAATAGTCTGATGAAGGTAAATGCAATTGTTCCAAAACCTTGTTCCAGAGGCTAATCTAGTCAACATGTATTTTACATTGAAAGTAAACAATGAATATTGTAATTGCTTACAGTGTAAAAGACAAAATTTTGCTTTTTTAATAGTCCCACCAGTGAAGTCTATGGATTTACGACATCAAAATCTGGGCTCATTTCCTTGCAGTGGACACCGCAAATAGCCCAATGTGGATCTGCTCTAAAAATAAACACAAACATACAAAACTTTCTAGTAGCTTACCTTACATCTCAGTGTATGATAATTTTAAAGTTAACTCATTCAATGTGCAACATTTTAAAGAAAACTACAACTTATCTTTTAATGTTTATATAACAACTGCCTTTGATGTTTATTTCTACATTGCAAACCTTGATATAATAATAAGTCATACACATGTTCTGCATATAGTATTAGATTAGTGTTAGAGAAATCATGTTCCAGTTTCCTATCTCTTCTGGTGGATCAGTTAACTATAATTCACACTAACAATTCCAAAGTTGTTTCTGTAAAGGGAATGTTGATTCCAGGACTTTTTGCTTTCAGGCACTGGACCTCCTCATCAGAGCTCATTCCCAACCAGTTCCTCTTATTACTTATCAAAAGCTGGGGTTTTTGAACCTGGTAGAAGATCACCTCTTTCAGCTGGATTGTGTTCTGTCCACAGAGTTGTATCTCCACCCCCACATTTTTCATTGGGTATGCTCTCAGTTGGGCACACTCCTCATGGATGCCTTTGCTACTCTTCTCAACTTCAAGCTTCCTCTCTTCTGATCCTAAGTTCCTCATCCTTCGGGTCTGGCTGTCAAAGCTCTCAGCAAAGACCACTTTCACCTTTTTCTGTGTGACTATACTCCTCTTTGTCTCCTCCTTCAAGTTTTTGCCTTGATACACAACACTTCCTGTTGGGTCCTATTAGTGGCACGTTTTTGGTCAGCTCAGCTCTGGTTTTCTCATTTCTTTGGCTGATGTCAAGACCCAACTTCCTCTACCCTGTGTCTCTTCTGTTGCTTCAGTTTCACATTTTCCTTTTTCATCCAGTGGTATTCTGTCTTCATTTTCCTGTATGGGATTTGTTTGATCCATTGCCTGCAGTTCTGGGCTTACCAATCATTTAGCATTCTCTTATCTCAATCCTGTTGTCCTTTCACTTTATCTGTCTATCAACAGAAGTGGAGGGTTTTTCATCTTTGGTTCATCTGCAGCTCCCTTCCTCCCAACTGTCTTATTGTGACCCACCTTTCTGCCTCTTTCACTTGGTTGTTTGACCACGGTTTGTTGGTTTTCACCATTGGTGATTATTGGGCAGCCTTGTCTACTGCATTTTGCCTTCTCTATTGCCATAGGGTGTTTTCTACCCTTATCCTCTCCACCCTGTTCTGATCCTTCTTTTTTCACTGACCCTCTTACCTGACTCCCATGCCTGGCTGGGACCTTAATGTTGTTTGCATGCTCTTACACATGCCTCATTCCAGTTGTTGGCTTCTTGCTTATGAAACCAATTTTCTTTTAAGACATTATTCCTTCTCGCCTGTGGTTATTATCATTCAGATCTCTATGCTATTGATGCTTCTTGCATTCTATCCCATTGCATTTATTTACTCCTTTACCTGTACTGGTCCTTTCTTCCTGAGACTTCAGCTGCTTGGGAAGGTGACTGTTCTTTTTCTCTTATCTTCCTTCTGTTTCTCACATTTCTAATCATTCAGACCCAGATCAACTACTGTGTTTGGTTCAGGCTGTTTCATGTTAATCGGCACAAACTTCTTCTTTTCAGGGTCCCCACCATAATCTGTTTCTATCCTGGAAACCATCTTCATCCAGTGACCTCTTGCCTAGTACCCTTACTGGATAGGTCCATTAATTTTTACAGTTGGTGCATTCTTTCCTGGATGTTGATGCTTGCAGTCTGTTTCAGTTTTGTTGCTTCAAATTTTTCTTCTGTCTCACTCTATTGCTTCTCGTTTTTGCCAGTGCTTCGATGAGATCCCTCAGTCTGGCATGTAGATAACTCCACTCACATTCATCGCTCCTTACCTTCGCCATCTGGCTGTTTCATCTCATGAAGGATTTCAACTCCCCACGGTTGTCACTTTTCAATCAACATATTGTCTTTGAAAAGGGTAAGTATGTTTTCTTTTTCTCTCCCTTTTGGCCTAACAAAATCCCACCAGGTGGTTGATATTGCCTCCCAGATTATGCATATTTTTCAAAATTTACATTGGGTCAGGGGTAACAGAAAGCACTCAATGCATCAGCCGTGACTCTACCAGTGCCTACTGTCAAGATGGAGTGTTCCACAAGAGCACTAGAGATTTTCTCATGGTATACTAAAGCATTCATTTGCCTGATTTCTTACCATACTTTTCCATGGACTATCATGAAAAAATGTAGGAAGCAGGTTGGTGGAGATAGTGTCTGTGTAGTGTGGGTCACTCCTTAAACAGCTAGTATGCCCTTTTTCTGCAGAAGGACATGTTTGTCACCCTGTTTCTGTCTGTCTAGTTGAATCAAGGTGAGATACACTGTACGATCTGATTGTATCATAACCACTTTACACTTCTTGGCTCCCCAACCACTTGTGTGTAAGTGCTTGGGTGGTCATTTTCTCATTCCTCCCATTCATGTGACACTTGGGGCTCATTTGCCTCCCCCCCCTTTACATTCCAGGCAAAGAATTTACCCTGATTAAGATGAGATGTGATTTCCCACAAGTGTGCTTCTATGGAGCCCTTACCTTCAGGTGTCACACTCCATATGCTTTTCCTTTAGAGACTTTCTGAAGGGAGCTCGTCTAGGTTTGGATTTTGCACTGGCTCCTCCACCAATTCCAGAAGAGATTCTAGTTATTATATGTGAGGAAGTGAGATAGTGTCTTGGAAGTTAACATTTTCCTACTCTGAAAATTTTTTACAATAAGTACTCACCTTCTCACACTTCCCACCTGATCTCTCTACTTCCATTGCACTTCCTTCTTGACTTGTCTAAGAATGGAATTATTTCAAGTACAAGTGCTTAAGGGGAGTCACTGTTCATGAAGGTTGCGTCACCTTCCTACTGGTGGAGGGCTATTTTCACAGGATGATGTCATCATGTACCAGCAAGTTCATGTTAAACATGCGAATTGTACGTTGATATTAGTTCAACATTAGTGGTATCCACATGATGGATATAGTGTGTAGAAGTGAGTATCTATCAGAAATAAATTTTCAGATTAGGAAAATGTTAAATAAAATTTTTGTACCAAAAATTTGTCTCTAAATTGACTTTTGCTATTTTGACTCAGGCTCTTTGTAGTTTGAGTCCAAGATGCTTTTCATGTTTGTAATAAAAATGCTTTTTCATCTAACAGTTTTCATATTTAATTTACTTAACTTCTAGAACCTCCTACATGAATATCAGTTAAGTTGTTTCAGTAAAATTTATATTTGATCTGTTACTTTTTCTACCCTAACACTATATAGACTCATTCCATTTGATCAGATCAAAATCATCCTTTTTTTTCTTTCTAAAATGACTGCAGATTGTAACAGATTATTACAACTATTCATCCTAAACAACCTCATACATGTAACAGTTTACATCCTTTTTCATTTAATTTTATTATTTGATAGTTTTGAAATATATCTAACTACCACGAAAAGCAATAAATCACCCAGCAGGAGTGAGGAGTGTTTAACATAAACAAAATTTCAGGTTACATCATGTAACATCTAAACATGTATGTTTTTCAAGTTTTTAATTTTTACATTTTAATTACGTTTTTTAAGTCCTCCAGTTGAAAAATAAAGACTGGGAGGTTCTTATTTTAAATACTTGCCTGTCAATATCCATAGTTGTTATATCTGATTTGTGGACATTTTAAAGCCCATATAAAGGAGGAAAGAAAATCTAAAACAAAAATTCTAAGTGGAGAGGCGTCACATCA
Source organism: Limulus polyphemus (assembly GCF_000517525.1). Lineage (NCBI taxonomy): Eukaryota > Metazoa > Arthropoda > Merostomata > Xiphosura > Limulidae > Limulus > Limulus polyphemus. The sequence continues at coordinate 78,467 of NW_013668804.1, forward strand.
CACATAGAAGTGAAAATAAAGATTGAGAATTTATTTAAATATTCACTTTTTTTAAATTAAGAAAGTGAAATTTATATGATATTCAAATTTGAATTATAAACTTTGCTTTGATGGCAAGTTTATTGACATACATTTATAATAAAGTTGTTTAAATTTTGATGTACTATGAAAGTTCTGATATGCACACTTTGACCTGTACCCTTACACACAATGATTAAAGGTAAAACTTTAACATGGACTTTTATAAAGTAATTCCAGGCTGCTGTTAAAAAAAAATATTTTTTACAAGTTTAATGTTATTATATTTAAAAGTGTTAGTTTGTTTTTGCTGATATTTTACAAGCAACTGGTATGTACTTGTCTTAATATATTCTAGTAAGGTGCTAGATGTCAATACGACCCAAGCTGTCATCCATTGTTTACTGAAAATGTCTTCATCGATAATAATTCATTTTGTATATCAGCATTTGTAGGTATATTTATGGCTTCTGTTAATAGCTATAAATGGGAGCCATTCCTGTAGCATAAGTTAAATTTTTGCTGCTTTATAAGCAAACAGAAAATCAGTTTGAAATAATTTAAGACTAAATGGATTGGTGGAGAATTTCATATTCAGGATGGACAGTTGTGATTGTGGCTTTGTCTAGAATGGAAACAATATAGAAATTCTTGCAAAAAACCAAACCTAAAAAAAATAATGAAATTTTGGACTTTTTTGTTTCATTTCGTACTGATTCACATTTTTTAAATCCATTTACACACCTGTGTAATAATTTATTCCACAAGACTACTACTACCAGTGGTGGCGTGCGTTTTGGCAAAGTTGAATGTAAAGATTTGTTTGTGAATGCTCAGAAATGTTCAGTTGGCAAAATCTTCTGCTCCTACCAATGTAAATGTGAAAAATTGCTTTATATGAGGCGAACAATTTACAAAACAAAAGTCATTTATTTTAGTAAACTTTTCTTTTTAAACGAGGTTTGCAATTTTACCAAGTAATTAAACATTTTCGGCATTCATTTTTATCATCACTGAATCAGAAACAGTATGTAATCTATATCAGGTGTAATCATTAAAGATAAACTTTGGGTAGAAAGAAAATAGTTTTTGTTATGAACTTGCTTTCTTGTAAGCACATCATGTAAATATCTAGTTTTACTATGCTAAAAACACATTTAAGATATTAACATAATTTTAGTGGTTGAATCTACTGTTTCTTGCACAAGTGTATGTAATTATTTTTTCTATTTTTGCATCCACTGAAGTGAAGTAAGTATTATTTAACATTCCTTTAATCTGCTTGTGAAGATAGGTAATTCACTTAATATAAATATTGCTAACAATTGATATATTGAACTATTTTATTCATTGCATTGCGATTTGATTTAATTGTTTTTTAACTCGACTATTACAAAAAAATTGAAATTATGAAAGCTGTGACTTTTTAGCTCACTAATTATAGTTGTTGTAGCAACATAAAAAAAAGTGAAATATATTGTACTAGATATTTTTTATGATAGAAATTTATTATTTCTGATGATTAAAAATTTGGTCAAAAACAGTTGTGGACACTAAGAGTGTGAGGGGGAAGCATTCCAAAAATTGTGGTGTACAATAAAAGAAATTTCATATAGCTCTAAAGGCCACAAATCATAAGGCTCATTTGATACAGCTAAATAAAAAAATGTTTAAAAATATATTCAAAACATTAACTTTATAATATATAATATTATGTAGATTAAGTAACTTTTATTTAAATAAGAACACACAACATTTTCATGAATTCAAAATATTTCTTTTCATTCTGCAATTAATTAGTTAACATGCATAAACCTCTTTTTATATTTTTGAACATGACTATAACAGGTTAACAAGATAAATTATGGCAAGATTTATACAATTATCCTTTCCATTACTGCCATGGATTATGAGCATCCGAAAATATTTTATTAGTTGAATATTATCAATGAAAACTGAAATATACAAAGCACCGTTAGAAGGTGTTTTATAATAACTTAAGGAATCCTAATATTATAGAATGTTGAAAACAAGTTTTTTTAGATGAGCAATCCGTTATAAAATGAAACATCTGAACCTTACATGTGTCAAAATGATATTGAACCTAAGAATGAATTTGTAATTGTTTTTCAACAATCAAAGATAGTTTTGATATGTTTAAAAATATGTGAAGTATACAATTAACATGAAGCAGATCAACAATGAAAGTTCTGAAGTTTATGTAAATCAAAAAAATGCCACCTCCAAAATTATTTTTCTACTGTCATGACCTTGGCACTCATGTTTGCACCAAAAATAATTTCAAGTGTGCCCGCCACTGATCCATAATGATATAAAAATCTTAATAAGCAATTTCTGACTCAAGAAAATATGATTATATTGAAAGGTTTTGTAGTATCCCATTAGATCTTAAAAATTGGAATCCTAAGAGTGAGGTACATGGCTGTTAAAGTGTGATCCTGGGATCATTTTGACATGCTGCATTCTTTGAACCAAGTTGTCATTAAGGTGTTTTTATCCTATTAAGGTGGACCACCCACACACACTATGGTCACATTTTACCACTTCAATCAGAAAAAAGTCTTCATATTTTCTGTTCCTTACTTGATCTTCAATTGTTCCTCTCTTTCTGCTCTCATCTTCATTTGAGGTCAAGTCATCAGATACAACTGTAATTTTACCACTCCTGTATGCAGACGTATATCTCTTTAGGCACTTGACAACACCTTCCCTGCTGAAACTTCTCTCATCTGACTTTTTTTGAGGAACTGGTGTGCCATTGCAATTTCATCTGTATCTGCTACACTTGTGACACCTCAGACATTTTGTTAATTAACATTTGCTGGTTAGTTTTGAATCTTAGTGTTCTATAGGTAATGTAATACAAGAGTGCCATGAACATTGTCTGAATTAGGGTAAAAAAATCACCAAACTATATTGACAAAAATCTATCATAACTTCTCTGGATGTTATCTCATTATAGATCAGCATACATCTATGGATTTCTCATAAAGTAATGCATATTCCAGTAGATTTTGAGGAAAAAAGTTTAAATGCTGGATATGTTTATTACAAAGTGCCCTACCATCTCTGCTCTGTTGAGTCAGAGATTGCTTGTTAGAATGTGTAAATTATTAGTTTTATTGAGTTAACAGGAACTTGCAGTGTGTTAGTATTTATAATTACTAAAATAATAATAAAACTGTTGAAGAATCTTTGGAAGTATTCTGAAAACTTAAGATTTTTTCAAATTCTAAAATAAATTGGTATGATAAACATTAGGATGTACTGAGACTGTTAAGTAAATTGGAATGATAAGTGTTGAAATGTGCTATTATTTTCTAGAAGTATATTGGAATGGTAGTGTTGAAAAATGTACTGTAATCATGTAGTATAATCAGATGAACTGAATTAACTTTAGAGCTTCACTAGATAAGTCTACTAAAAAGATTCAAACATGGAGTATTGTTGAAACTCTTACTGATTGAGTTAATGCTAAACAGATTAATGAGACCGAACAAAATGTAAAGCACAAAATAAATAATAATCTTTATTATATGCAAAACACAAATACACTACCTGCACTTGTGGTTTTTATCATGTTAGACCTTCACTTTTTCTTGGTGGCCCGGCATGGCCAGGTGGTTAGGGCACTCGACTAGTAATCTGAGGGTTGCGGGTTCGAATCCCCATGACAGTGCAGATAGCCCTCATGTAGCTTTGCACGAAACAAACCAAACCAATCTTCTTGGTGCTCTCATCTTAAGATTCTCCATTAATCATACTGACTAATATAAGGCTTCTTGGCTTCAAAGAAACCTTGCATTTACCAAGTGCAAAAGTTGTTACCATGAGAGTGGTGATTCTCAGTACATGTAGGTGGAGTTATAACATATAGATATCACTGTACAGCCATTGTAGGACACTGCTGTTTGATAGTCTTATACAAGGTCACTTTATGTAATGTTCTCCATGGTCAGTAACAGGTATTACCAACTTTGAGAATAACAAAGGATCCAAGGTAACTTGAAACAAGATCAACTTAGTGATTTTCTTGAGTATGTGTTATGTGAAACCTAACACATAATAAATTCAGAATAACATTACAAGAATATAGAAATCCATGGTATGTTCATATATCAAATTTTCCTGTCTTTCCTACCTCAGGCTTGTTCCAAGCTGACAATTAACTTTAATTTTGCTATCAATAAATTTTCTAATCTTGCTTTTTAAGAATTACATTAATCCTTTCTAGCATCCAAAATCACTTATACAGATGTCACAACACATGGATGAGGATACAAACAATGCATACAAAGGCTTGCACAAAGAAAGCATTGCATGCCCGTGAACCCTTTAAACAATGAAAAATACATTACAAAATTTAAAAAGAAAACCCTTTTAACACAGATGGAAGTACACATTGATATAAAAATAGCTCCATGGTATATTCTGCATCACAATTGTTTGGTAAATTAAAATGATAATGTTGAAATGTGCTCTAATTATTTAGTAAATTGGATTGATAAGTGTTGAAATATGCTGTGATCATTAAGTAAATTGTAATAATAAGTGTTGAAATGTGCTGTGATCATTAAGTAAATTGTAATAATAAGTGTTGAAATGTTCTGTGATCATTAAGTAAATTGTAATAATAAGTGTTGAAATGTGCTGTGATCATTAAGTAAATTGTAATAATAAGTGTTGAAATGTGCTCTGATTGTTAAGAAGTGCATGAATTTTTAAAGAACTTTCTCGAGGTTTTCATTAAAAAGTGTCATAAGTTAAGATCAAGTTATAAAAAATAAATATAAATGCACAGTGAATTGCTTGTTTGGGCAATAAATTTAACACACACACACAGTAATGTTTGACAATAAGTATAATAATTGTTTTTGTAGTTTTATACATGTGTATAAAACTAAAGACAGTCACTTACTCTGTGTTAACTATATGTATGTAGTTATTTTCTGTACCCATGATTAAGTGTTTGTTTTCTTGTCCCTCAGACTTCTGGATGTTATTCATAGTGAAAAAAAACTCTATCTGGTCTTTGAATATTTAAATCAGGATCTGAAGAAGTTAATGGACAGTGCACCAACTTCAGGGTTGCCTCTGCCTTTAGTGAAGGTAATGTGATTTTTTTGGTGCCTATAACTTTCTTTGTTTCCTTTTTTTCTTCTTTTTTTTAAATGTTAGAAGTATCAACTTGATTAAAAGGCAATGTGTAGTGTATTTTTGTTGACATTCTTTTTTTTATAATAAAATGTTTAAAAATGTTGAAAACAAGTGGTAAGTCATCTTTTTGTAAAACATATTATGAATTATAAATTTTCAAAATTTAACGTAAACAGCAAACTCTACATTGCGTATATTTATATAAAACATATTTCCTTTGGAAAGTTTTATATATATGTCTATTTTAATGTAACTGATATTGTGTACACTTGTCAGCATGTCTGAAGAGTTAATTTGAATGTAGCCATTTGTTTCAGGTAGACATGTATCCCTTGCTGTGTATAAACCATCCTAAACTTTATGGCCATTATTAATTAGATATATCGTGTGATTGAATATTGTTTTAAGCAAAGTTCACAAAAGCTCAAATAACAAAATATTTAATCTTTGTTGTCAGTTAATATTCAAATGGCTCACACAAATACTAACCACGGCCTCTTAAAGAAAATTTTGTACCAACGTGATATAGTTTTATTAGGCACTCTAATGGAAAATGTAGTATAAATGCCTACAGTAAAATTTATTCATGTTATTCCTAAAAATTTTAATTTAAAATGAACTCTCAGATATTCCTTAAATTGGTCAGTGATTGAAAATTTTTGTACCGATTAAAATTGAGATACATGTTATATTCACTTACATGATTGCCAGAGCTTTCAAATACTTTATTATTTCCTTACAACTTTGATCCATATTGTCAATTCATACAGTCATCAACTACATTAGTGATGTGATGGCTATAAAAATAGTCTTCATTAATTGTACAGAGTAGTGAATATTCCTTCTATAACTTGAGAAAAGTTTGTTTGTTCTTTAACTCCTCCTAGGCTTTTGCATTTGGACTTTTAAAATGTGATTTAGTCAACTAGGAATGATTTGAAATGTGTCAAGAAAAATCTATTTTTTCTTTTAAAATGCATAGATCTCATAGCTCCAGTGCTGGTTAAATATAGATGAATCAGTGGAGGTGGCCACTAGGGGTACTGGTGGGATTTCTCCAGTTTCCTTTTCATTACATGGGGTATACATACAGTCTATGTACGTTCAATCATTACTGGCATATTTAGGATAAATACAGAAACACTATATACATTCATAACTGATAAAACACTAATTTTACAATTGCATTTCATTTTCAAATTGCATCAATTGTTTGAGGAATTTCTTTTTTTTACACATTAAATAATTGGCAAACTGTTAACAAAGCAAAATTGATGAATTTTGGAGATTTCCATAATTCCTTTAATTAATTGTTATGCATTGTTATGTCAGAGCTAGAAAATGGCTGTGAACAAGAATTGCGAGTGTGCAAAAGGTGGGGAAGGGAAAGCGTATTGTACCAAAAGCATTATTTCCATTCAACAGAATTTGCTCCCATTATATTGGTGAGCAGGCTGAACATTAATATCAACATCAGTATTCTTTTTCTGTGTAATTGTTACACTGATATTTCACGTCAAATCATCAACCTGTTAGGCCTAGGGTCGAGTGGAGTTTACAAGATGTGATGACATTATCATGTTTCTGGTTGTATCATAAGCTGACACAAAGATTGTCAGAAAAGGAATTTAGTAAGTATACTCCATTGTCAAGAAGAAATATAGAAGACATGGGAAAAAAGAAAAATTTATGTTAAACAATCTCATAATAGTGTTTTTAACAATGAACATGGATACTGAATAACTGAGGTACCATTTTTATTAGCATGTGTTATTCAGTTTCTATAACTTTCTTTCTCTACTATAAAAATTAATGTTGCTAATAATATTTTAACAAATTTGTTTTTCAGTTGTAAGTTAAAGTGAGGTTTTTGTTTTCCTGATTATTCTGGTAGAGCTACTTATGGCAGTTGCTTCAAGGAATTGCCTACTGTCACTCACATAGAGTACTTCATAGAGATTTGAAGCCACAAAACCTTCTGATTGATAAAGAAGGAAATATCAAGCTTGCAGATTTTGGATTGGCAAGGGCCTTTGGTGTGCCTCTTAGATCATATACTCATGAAGTAAGTTTCACATATAACCAGGGTATTTGCTTTACTTTTTAATATGTAAAGTTTTGAATATATTATGATTATTATTTGTATATTATAGCATATGGTTATTTATTGTAATTAGAAATATAGTAGTAGTAGGTTTTCCATTGTGTTCGATAATGGTTATATGAATTTTTGATCTGATCTCATCTCTTGAAGAGCATTGGTCTCAGACCGAAGCGTGATGCATATACTCTTACACAATGGGGTCATGGAAAGTCTGTTGAAGTAGGTATAGTTTTCTGAAGCAGTTCTCATGAAGCTTCACACTGCTGCTTTTTTTTTGTTATTTTCAATTGTTTGCATTCAATCCTTACGAGAGACTGCCATAAAGTCCTGTCTATGGCAGACTGTTCAAGATCTTTTGGTTTTCAACTGTAAAGCTGCAGATGGCTTTTCATAGTTCTTGTAGCATTTGCATTCCTGTTTTTGTTTCCCTTCTTTCAGTTCTCCTTAGCATATGGTTATTTATATTAATTAAAAATATAGTATAATATGTGTATTACATAAATAATACAATTATTTTTAAACTTTCTTCTTAAAACTGGAGAAAGCTTATAATTTGTAATTTCTGTTAAACATAATATGTTAGAAAACAAATTTTTTCCCACATTTTTGAAGGCCACTGAAGATTTTATATAAAGCTAAGAGTTTTAAGATTTGGTGCTTGTGTAAAATAAATTAATTTACCTATATTGTAAATTGATTTAGCTAATTATGTTCAAAAAAATATTCTAAAGGATATCCAGCAAGGAATATTACAATAACATTGCTTTTTAAAACAATTTAAGCTTACTATGCATTTTTATTTTATTTTGTCAGGTTGTCACTTTATGGTATCGTGCCCCAGAGATCCTATTAGGAGCAAAGTTTTATTCTACTCCAGTTGATGTTTGGAGCATGGGCTGTATATTTGCAGAAATGGTTTGCTGCTTTTATCTTAATATTCAATTCTATGATCTTCATACATAATATTTAATAAGCCATTTGATAAAGGTAACTTATATATTTAGGTTATCTTAAAGTTCTCTTATTGTGTGTCCCCAGTAAGTTTATAGACTTATAAAACTAAATTTCAGGGATCAGTTGCCATGGTGTACAGAGTACCTCTTTGTGCTGAAACCAAAAACAAAATTTTGCATATTTTTCTGTATGGTTTGCATACATACAGCATAAAATACATGAAAGTTTCTTTATGTTTAGTTGGTATGTGCATGCATTAATTATAGCTATTTTGAAATAAGTTAGCACTGTGGGCCACACAAAGAGAATTTTAAATAATGTCCAAAAGCTTAGGTGCTTTTGAAAAGAAGTGTATTCTTCATAGAGAGCAGATGATTAAGAAGAGATTACATTTCAAAAATGCTCAATGATTTGGACTTGTTATTGAACGTTTATTATCTTCTAATCATGGGTATATTCACTTGAGACAGACTTTACAGAGTATATTAATATAACTGTTCTCTTGCATCTTTATATACTTGATCTTTCCTGCTTGTATTTTGACTATCACATATCACGTTTATGATATTTCTTGTTCTTTTTTCAAGTTTATGTAGCTGTAGGTGGTTTGGTTCTATTTCTTATGCTTACATCGTTATTAAGCCACTTTGCTATATTACATCATGCTACGCATGAGCTAGAAGGAAAAGTTAGCTTGGACCACAATTGAACCATTTCCAATTACATTGTGCAGATCATGTTTTGGCTCTGCTTACAGCTTGAGAAACAGCAATTCTGGATCTCTTGTTAAGTTCTTTTAGAACTTTGAGATTAGTGTTGAACATTTTGTTTCAAGTTGAATGTGATGTGTAATTAATTAAGTTTTCCATGTCAGTGACTCAGACAGGCTTGTGTTGAATATGAAATACTTCATCAATTTTTCTTTTGAAGAGGGAAAATCTTTGAACCAGATGTAGTTTAAGATAAACCTGCACCACAGGCTTAATGCTAACACTAACGGGGCCAGGGACTAATCTTCTATAAGGCTTTTCAACTTACAGTTCCACCACTTAATCCAGGTTTCTTCTGCTCTGACAATTCTGTAAGGACTTAGATAATTACTTTTTTCCCTGTGAGTCATTTTAAGTGTAAAATCCTTTCCCAGTGGATCTCCCGGGGTGTGTGGGGGTGAATACATATAATTGAAACATAACTAATTTTACATAAAACAAAAGTGTTGTTGTGACTGCATTATTTACGCACTCTCATTAGTAGAAAGACGTAGTTTTGACATTTGTTTCATTTGTGTGGATCAGAGCTCTCAAAATGATCACTCTTAATGGATTCAGCAAATACTGAAACTGATTGTTTTCTAACTATCTTGTTTTGGGGCTTCACAGACATTACTCCTTGAATAAAACATATGTTTTATACACTCAGTGTTTTACAACCTTTTTTTTTTATATTTTAGTATGTTGTGTTATAAATATAACATTTAATAGTGGAGGGGGGGGGCTCACAAGCTTGAATTGTAGCAAAAGGGGGATTTGTGATAAGCAAACGTTTGGGTAACCCTTTATTTGATGGAGCTTTTGGAACTAAATGTTTTGTTATAAGAAGTAAATTGTTCAGCACACTTTAGTTTATCCTGCATTAGGAAGTGTGTACTTTTTCAAAGTTGTCATCTAGAGTGCCTGAAACCTGGAGATTGTCCTTAATTTCATTGAGATATTTTTTAATTTATTTGGATCAGTTAGATTAGTTTTAGTGAGGGATCAAAGAATTGAATTTCCACTTTTTCTTCACTAGTTTTGAATTACTGTAGAGACTGGTAGTTGTACCAAAATCTTTTCCTTCAGATTTTTCAGACATCTTTTTCTGGAAGCATCTTCAGTAAATTTTTCAAACTGTTTATCATAATCTTTGTTGTTTTTTCATCTGCCGAACAGTTTTTTGAAGGTTTCAATCAAATAATGATTCAAAGAGAGTTAATTAACTGTAAGTAAATCGATTTTTTTTCCCAAGAGTCCCCTATGATAATTCTACCCAATATTTGATTTCGTGTATAGTCATACTTTAAATTCTTATTTGTTATTTTTGGTAGTTTCCTCTTTATAATAGAGCATAGTTATTTCAGTAGAGGGTTTTTATGGTTTAATTCCAGAAGCATTTCCATTATATATTTAACCTTAGAATGCCATTGTTAACTTTTCAGTCATTAACACAAAGGTGATATGGGGTCATAGTGACTCCACGCTGGTGTTTTAGGGTTAATAATACTGTTTCAGGTATTTACTTGTTCTTGTTATAGTCTTTCTGAACCTTTACCTGGAGGTAATCTGTGATAGTGAGTTTACCTTGGTTTATGGTGTAGCACCCTTCTCTGGACCCAATTGCTTGTGATTTTCAACAACAATTCCATAACCTTTCATTTTAGCCAGATATCAGCACAACAAACTACAATGACTTTTTTTCAAAAATCTCATAATGTTTGTACAAACGGATCAGATAGAAGGTTGGCTCCAGCTGTTTTTGCTTGAAAAGATCTCTCTTGGAGTTGGAAGTCCTAGAACTTGTTTTTCCAGTTGACCTGGTTTGTTCAACTTCTGTTGAATTTTGCTGATGCCATTTCTGAACCTTGAGCACTACAGTTACAAGACTTAGAAATAGAATGCAATAGAATTCTCAAACCTGAATATCCCTGTTTTTACCTCAGGTTTTTAATAATCACACTTTTTCATTTTTAACTCGGTTAAAAATATGGGCCTCTTGTTCCATCTATTGTTCAGGAATTTTCAGTAGTGAAAGACTGTTTGGTATTTCTGATTTTTCCTTTTTGTACTTGTCTCAGTTCCCTTTATGTTTATGAAGATGATGGTTCTGTCTAAGTCTCATTCAAACCGTATTCTTGGGTGGCTTGTTACACTTCAACAAGTGAGAATCTGGTCAAATGGTGATGGTTCTGTCTAAGTCTCATTCAAACCGTATTCTTGGGTGGCTTGTTACACTTCAACAAGTGAGAATCTGGTCAAATGGTGATGGTTCTGTCTAAGTCTCATTCAAACCGTATTCTTG
>NW_013668804.1:90165-100515 GCF_000517525.1 Limulus polyphemus
TTCAACAAGTGAGAATCTGGTCAAATGGTGATGGTTCTGTCTAAGTCTCATTCAAACCGTATTCTTGGGTGGCTTGTTACACTTCAACAAGTGAGAATCTGGTCAAATGGTGATGGTTCTGTCTAAGTCTCATTCAAACCGTATTCTTGGGTGGCTTGTTACACTTCAACAAGTGAGAATCTGGTCAAATGGTGATGGTTCTGTCTAAGTCTCATTCAAACCGTATTCTTGGGTGGCTTGTTACACTTCAACAAGTGAGAATCTGGTCAAATGGCATATGAATTACTTATATTTTTATTTTCGATAATGTGATTGACATGAACATAAAACAAAGACACACACTTGAGATTTTGTAATTAAAATTAAATACCTATAATTATATATTTCAAAAATGTCTAAAGTCTACAGCTAACTTGATATTTTAGCATTTATAAGTAGGATGCCCATTTTAAGGTTTTTTATGAAGTCGTAGTACATTCAAGGCTGGATTAAGATATTGATGGACCTGGGAGAAATATTTTATGGGGGGGGCTTCACCAAAGTGATGCCAGAAAATTTTGGCATCTATTCAGTATTCTATGGGATAACTATGCAAATTTGTATTTATATTATAATATAACATTTTTATATTATAGTGAAATACGTCTGTGTTATATCAGAAATTAATATCTTTTCTGGTCTAGTTTTTGGCCTATTGTCACCAAAAAGTAACCGTGAATGAAAAGTGCATAGGTATATATTTTTTTCTTATATTAATTTATCTCCAAGTTTGTTCTTTCGTCCAATTTGATGGTCTACTTCCCAGCCCTTTTTTTAAAAATATAATCTACTTTGTTGGGGGACCTGGGACATTTGCCCCAGATGCTCCGCTTCTGATGCATTTTTGTTTATTTTGGACATGAGCAATATGAAAAAATCTGTCTTGTGAGTGTTCCAACTTTCAAACTATGAAAAATTGATATAACAAGCATGTGTTATTAGAGCTACAGATGCCCTAACTACTACTAACTTTGATGAAAACAAATCTCTCAAATCTATAGCACACACACACATTGTTAGTGTCTGGGAAAAAGCCAGGGCATGAAACAATCATAGCAACTTTAATTTATGTTCATATTGTTGTATTTATTTAGAAATAATTTGTTATTGGCTGAGACTGTAATAGCATTGCTGTAGACTACAGCTGCATTGGCTTCAGAGAAACTGAAAAAAAGAGCTTTTATGGTAATTAATAGACCAATCAAATAAAAAAACTGACATCTAATGTTTGTTTTTGATACAATATGGCTGTTTTTTTTTAATTTCTGAAAAACATGGATGGGGTTCAGACCTCCCCCTCTACATCTGTGCTTACTCATACAATATTAAATAATACAGTTATTAATGTTGGAAAAAAATGGGTGAGATTTGCCTTCTGAATTCCTCCCCTAGCTCTGTGCCTGCTTATACAACATTAACGAATACACAATCATGAATTAGAAACTTAATGCAGTGTAAAAAACAATTAAGTAGCCAGAGAGTTGGTGGTTGGTGCTTCGAGCCAGTTACCTTCCCTCTAGTCAGCAGTTCAAAATTAGTGACCATGAGAGATAGCCTTAGTAACTTTGCAGTAACAAAGACAGGATGAGCAAATTTAGTGGCAATCACACCTTAGAACCTTAAATAACAAAACATTCTCCACACCACCACCACCACCAGCCAATTATATAACATTTAGCATAACAACATACATAATGGCAATATTTCAGTTAGTTAATCAGTTTTGTGACAATCAGTTTAATCATAATTCCTATTATCAGTTGTTGGAATAATCTAAAACAGTAATAATTGGAATAACTAAATTTGATTAGTTGATTATTTTGTGACAATCAATTTAATTTAAATTTTGATTAATCGATTGTTGAAACAATAGAAATTATAATAATCAGAAACACTACTTTCATTTAGTTGATATTTTTATGACACCAATAAATTAATCGTAATTTTAATTACACGATTAGTTTATGAGACACTAATCTATGTAATCATGGTCCATAGGTAGTCGATTAAATCACCCAACCCTAATTACAAACTATAGCATTTGCAAGAAATCAGTACCGTTAATTCTATAGATGTCTGTTACATTCTAGAATATTAAAGACTTATGAGGGAATGTTACAGTCTGTAACAGCTTCTAGTTAAATTTTATCCCTGACATCTCACCTGGTAGTTCCGACAATGATTTTTAGTTAACTTTTTTTGTTATCCTGCTGTTAATTTGAATTGATTCTTAACAAACTTACTGTGTGATGATGCTATTCAAATTTTCCTTCGAGATCTTACGTGCATTGATAGAAGTAAACAGTCGTGCTTTTCTGTATTGTTTTTCCTTGATTAATTTTGGGGATTAGAGGGTTTTTGGAATGGGCTAAAGTAATAAAAGTGTAAAGTTTATGTATCATATTTTGCTACATATTCAGTCTCCTATATAAATATAGGCTCACCTTGATGGACAAAAGACAATTAAAAACACCATGTATATAATATTTAGTTAAACTGTGAATTAGACATTTTGTTGTTAAGTTCAGAAACTCCTGATGTGTATTTTGTTAACATGTACACAACTACTGTGAGATCTTTTGACATTTTGTTACAGTTGATGAAACTGTTGCGTGTATTTTACTTTGGCCAGTTTGTTACACAAATATTTTACTTGTAGTTGACTCGAAGAGCATTATTTCCTGGAGATTCTGAAATTGATCAGCTTTTCCGAGTCTTTCGAACTCTGGGAACACCTGATGAAGACACGTGGCCAGGAGTGACTAAACTCCCTGACTATAAGTCATCTTTTCCGAAATGGAAAGCACAGGACATGAATAAACTGGTACCTAACTTGGATTTGGATGGACAGGATCTGCTTCTGGTATGTTAAGTAACTTCAAAATTAGATACTAGGAACTGTAAAAAAATTACAGGTTCATCAAAACATTTGTCTTTTCAGTGAAGTTAAAACTGAAATTAGAAAGATATTGTAGAGTCAGAAATGCTTTTATAGAAGTATGAATGTGTTATCCATCTCCCTTTTCTCAGTTTTTATTTCAGTAGCCTAAAGTGTATATCTTAAAACTCTGAAAAAACTTCAATGCCTATTACAAAGTAAGCGTATAAACATATAAGCTGTTAATTGTTTGTTAGAATAATACACTTTTTTTAGTGGACTTACAAAAAGAAAACTGCCATCATTACAGTACCTTTTAAATAACCAGATAATGCAAGTGTAATGCTAATGGCTCAGTTTTTTGAGATTGACTTTAAAAATTCTAATTAAGAAACAGAAATAAGTTAGAGAAAAATCCAGTCGTCAGTAAGAACAGTAAAAAGCTGTAGTAAATAAAGACGATTTACAAGAATAAACAAGCCAAATGTGATCAACCTTCAGGAAGAAGAATCATTATCACCTTTTTTTTTATTTTTGTAAATAAACTAACTCATAATAAACAAGATTAAATGTAATTTAATTTGTTAATGAGGATTTTTAAGAGAAACATTATGAAATTGTTAATTAGGTATAATTTTTAAAAGAATTCACACATATTTAGAGATTCCAGCTTAAAATGACTGCTCAGCATTTTCAGAAATCATGGATAAACTTATGGAATAAATCTCTCTTAATGTATAATTTCTTTGTATATTTACCACCTGAAACCATTGTACATGTTTTATCAGTTTTACAATAAGTAGTTTTTTAAATTACATATATTTGTATTAAACTAATATGAATTGGACAATTGAATGTATTACTCACTATAGTGTGTTGATTTTTATCCATCCATTAGATCTGTGATGCATAAACTGTGGGGCATGCAACAATGATTGTAGGAGAATAAATATTATATCTGAAAGTACAAAGCTAGAAATAAAGAAGTTTTAAAGACTACCATAGAAATAGTAATACAGTTAACATGGCCAAATGATATGTACGGTATATACAGTGTAGGTTATACAGAGTGTGGGGAGGCAACAAAATACATGCTTAGAGAGGTCAAGCACAATAAAAACATTTTGCACACCACTTCACTAGGCTAACTTTTATTTTGAAAGATAATAGTAGTAGTACAAGACAACTATAGTAGCTTATTGGTTTTTGATGGCCTTCCAGGTTTTATTTAACTTTGAGCAAGACAACTTGTAATGCCCGTTATTATATAATAAAAACCACAAATACGTTCATTGATAATCTATTAGATATTGTGTCGTAACAGTTCATGAAATAAAGTTAATTAACTTAGGAAAAGTATATGTTGTGAATTCCATTTTATCTTAACTAAGAAAAATCAGAACTAAAGTATTTTGACAGTTCAGTATAGATAAGTTTTAAAAGTGAAAGCTAAGAAATATTAGATAGAAACTGTATTCCAGCAGATCTGAAAAGAGGGAAAATTTTGCACAAAGTTATTCTCAGCATGATTTAAACTGTTAAAGTTTGCCCTTATTTGCTCTTGAAAGGCTGTAGAAAGAAACACTTAACATTTTAAGTTTTGTTGTTTGATTTAATATCTAAAGAAAGAAAGACTGCAGAAAGCCAACAAGCTGTGCCAGCACTAGCAATAAAGAACTCTTTTTTTTTTTTAGTTACAGAGGAAATATTTTTACATTCATTACATTTTCTGCTCAGATTTATTTGAAAGAACTACCAAAATATATGTGATAAAAAAATGTACATCTAAGCATAGGCACAGTAATTGCTATCATACATTTATCGGTTTGTAAGAGGTAGAAAAATTTATTTCTTCGATAGTTTTGGTATTAAATTTTACTATTTTAACTGTTTAGTGCTGACACAAGAGATTTTTTTTTTCACTTAATAAGCAAAAAAATTTATATTAAGGAGTAATAGGCAAGTGACTTGATTGAAAAAGTTACAAAAAAATTTGTGTTAAGTTTTGTTGTTTGATTTAATATCTAAAGAAAGAAAGACTGCAGAAAGCCAACAAGCTGTGCCAGCACTAGCAATAAAGAACTTTTTTTTTAGTTACAGAGGAAGTATTTTTACATTCATTACATTTTCTGCTGAGATTTATTTGAAAGAACTACCAAAATATATGTGATAAAAAAATGCATATCTAAGCATAGGCACTGTAATTGCTATCATACATTTATCGGTAGAAAAATTTATTTCTTCGATAGTTTTGGTATTACATTTTACTATTTTAACTGTTTAGTGCTGACACAAGACATTTTTTTTTCACTTAATAAGCAAAAAAATTTATATTAAGGAGTAATAGGCAAGTGACTTGATTGAAAAAGTTACAAAAAAATTTGTGTTAATGACGTGAATGAAGTCCTGGCCTTGTTTAGGTTTATAACTATTTGGTTTACTATGCCCAAAAGGGTTTAAGCTAGGGTTCAGAAAGATTAGATATTTAAAATATATAATGAGTAGAAATATTGAAGTACTAAAAAGCTGAGAAGTAGATATCACATGCGCTTAAAAAATGTAACGCCTGATATTTCGGCCTTGTACTCACATTGTATCATGTGACATAGAATTAAATTTAAAATATTTGCATTCAAGTGAAGTTTTGAATATGTTTGTAAGTAACTATTCAGCATTTGTTTTCTGCCTTGTAATAATTACTATTTATTAACTTTATATCATGTAATTAATTTTTTTATTATTTTGAATTTAATTGTTACAAAGATTAACTACTTGAGCCCTCAATTATCAGCTTGTTTTTTGTTATAATGTGTTTTATCATTGTTTGGGTACTTTTGGATTATTTGGTAATAATTATGCCAAGTTCAGTCCATGTAATAGTAATGGATTAATTTATTTCTTGAATAAATGTTTGTTACAGCCGTGTTCACTTGTCGGCCTAAATTAAAGTGTAATGTTTCAAAAGATACTGCAGAACTATTTAGGCCTAACTTACTTAGATTAAATCAATGAATAAACAAACACATAACTTACTGAGTAACTGAATAGCAGAGTAGACACAATAACGTTCACTATTAATACTGAATAACTTTTCTGTTATTGAACTGACTCACTAATTCACTGCTTTTACTAACTGACTGAATTATGATTGATTCCTCATTTTTATATCATACCCTTGTTTCTACATAATACACAAACCTTTTTGACTCTTAAACTTCCATGAACTTTCCAGATCCTAGCATCACGTGTCCTATAGCAAACACTTAAATTAAAACATTGGAAATATAATTTACAAAATTGTTATTATTTTCGTACTTTGCTGAAAAGATTTTTAGCATAATACGCTCTTTAGAAAATCTGTATGCTACATAAATTATTGAAAATTTTAATGGGCATCTCTATCTGTAAATCTCCCCAACATCTAAAAAAAAATCACTGTCATTTTGCAAGTTAACTGTACTTTTTATCATCTATGTTGTGTTCTGTTCATTTATATTCCTATGTCTGCTTTGAAGTATCAGCTACTTAGATAGCTTGCAGCATAGACCTTTAAATATTTCTTGTGATGTATGACATTTTTCCATTTTGCATAGTCTTATGATTTAATCTCAGAATTTTTTAAATGAAAGTAGAAAAATGTATGGATTTTTTTACCCTTAAATTGTTCCTCAAATATATTAAACAAATTTATCTGCAACATAAAACTGCTCGTAAGGTTTTCTCAAATGTAGGCATATCTGCAGGTCCACAAACAAACTTATATCTATTAAGAAGTTTACTTAAAATAATTTTGACCAGCTGAAAATAATCAAAGATCTTCTTAAATTGTCATATAAAGATACATACTAATATATATAAAACACAATAAAACGACACTAGGTTCTTGTATGTGTAAGTAAAACATTTAAAATTTACTAATGTTGTGATCAGTTGTGTAATTTTTTAAAGTCGTGAATAAACAGTGTTATTAACATTAATTGTAGACTTTCCCTTAGTCTCAAAATCAGAGCAGCCATATCATTATAAATGGTATTCATTAAAGTAATAAGTATAATATCGGAGGTATGACATTCTTTAGTATCATTAGGACAAGTCTAGATGCAAAGTTAATGAATAGTAATAAAATTTATGTATTAATGTGATTAAAAAATGTATGCATATAATGATATTTTTTTCCTTTATTGACAGAAAATGTTAAAATATGAACCAAATCACAGAATATCGGCAAAGAGCGCTCTGAGTCATCGGTATTTTCGTGATGTGACAGTCCAGCCACCACCTTTGTAACTGTTAAACCAATTTATCACATATTGCACAAAACCAGTATCTTTATTATATGGGACCAATATGTATAGCTTTGTTATTTTATGTTAATAATTGGGTTATTTTCTGTTTTTTTATATGAAAAACTATATTTTAAAATACAATTGTAGTTTTTACTGAATAAATCTTCATTACTTCACATTTAGTTTGTATATGTGTTTGAAAAGAAAAGTTTTATTTAACATAAAATTTATTTTGTTTTTTTGTATTCCCTCACATTTTCCATTTAACGTTATTACTGTACATAAAATACATTTGTTTTAATCACTATGTTAACTTCTCTAGGTAACAAGAAGGACACTCAATTCAAAGTCTACTCACTGTATTAACTACAATGGGTAGTAGGAATGACATTCAATCTAATATTCTCAGATTTTTCATTAGCGACTATTAATTTTTAGGAAAGCTGGCGGATTTTAAAACAGAATTTTATGCGTAAATACTACAATGCTTATACAGGATTATCTTTCTACATAATTTGTACAGTGACTTTAATTGCTAAACAGTTAAGACTTCTATACCTTACATCATGTTGTAATTGATAAAATTAATAGCTGTGAAATTACTACTTATTTCTGAGCATTATTATTTTATCACAATGTTTTAAAAAGATTTATTGTAGGTTTTTTTAGCTTTCAATGTAAACTTTTGTGAAATTTACAATACTTGATGTATTTCACTGTTAAGTAGTCTTATTTTATTACAAATTACAGTTTTTACAGTAAGTAAGATTTGTTTCTAGAATAGATACGACGTTTTGATCATTCTCAAATTCAAGTTTTAACAACGAAGGACATTTAATCAACATTCAACAGTCTGACAATAGATTTAAATTCTAGAATTGATAGTCGTACTTATACATGTATACATCGATCTGCATGAATTGGCAGACGATTTATTTATGGCTAGACAGAAAAAAAATAACCAAATGTGAATAAATATATAAAAACTATGGAATCTGTGAATTAAAATATTTGCAGAAGACTAAGAATGTGTGTGTGTGGGGGGAAATAATTATCAAAGACATATTGAGATGTGCCTGGGTATTTATTAATAGTGGGATTATTTGATTTTATTAATAAAGCTTCTCTGATATTTCTTCTGTTAATGTGAGGTTCATGTTTTAGTACTGTGACATTTTGTTCAGAAAAACTGTGTTTGTATTTATTCATATGTTCATGGACTTGGGAAGGGGGGTTCTGGTATTCTTTTAATCTAATCTTCAAGTTACGTCCTATTTAAAAGGCTGGACAACTGATACACTTTATTTTGTAAATGTTTCGTGGTAGATTGGGTTGGTTCATTATATAATTTGTTAACATGTGTTTAATTACAGGGGTGAAAGCGATTCTAGGCGTTATATTGAGTTTATATTTTCGTGCTACTCTTTTTGAAATTTTTGATAGAGCTAATATTTTCTCGGTGTGGGATAATTCAAGTGATTAGGTTTCCTTTGTTTTGTGGAGTGTTTGAGTTTGTTTGTTTGTTAAACGCCTCTTGTATGTTTTTTATTTATTTATTAATAGTTTCTGTAACTACTTTAGAAGGCAAATGGTTTACGTCAGTAAAGCATTAAATGCGTGATTTCTTTATGAATAAGCCTCCCAGTGGCACAGCGGTATGTCTGGGTACTTACACTGCTAGAATTGTTTTCCCAGTGGCACAGCGGTATGTCTGCATACTTACACTGCTAGAATTGTTCTCCCAGTGGCACAGCGGTATGTCTGGGTACTTACACTGCTAGAATTGTTCTCCCAGTGGCACAGCGGTATGTCTGCGTACTTACACTGCTAGAATTGTTCTCTCAGTGGCACAGCGGTATGTCTGCGGACTTACACTGCTAGAATTGTTCTCCCAGTGGCACAGCGGTATGTCTGCGTACTTACACTGCTAGAATTGTTTTGTTTTTGTTTTTTTTTAATTTATGCGCAAAGCTACACAAGGGCTATCGGCGCTAGTAGTCCCTAATTTAGCAGTATAAGACTAGAGGGAAGGCAGCTAGTCATCACCACCCACCGCCAACTCTTGGGCTACTCTTTTACCAACGAATAGTGGGATTGACCGTCACATTATAACGCCCCCATGGCTGAAAGGGCGAGCATGTTTGGTGGGACGGGGATTCGAACTCGCAGATTGCGAGTCGAGCGCCCTAACCACCTGGCCATGCCGGGCCCACTGCTAGAAACCGGGTTTCGATACCCGTGGTGGGCAGATCACAGATAGTCCATTGTGTAGCTTTGTGCTTAACTTCAAGAACAAACTAACAACTTTATGAATGTTTTTTTTTCTGATGCATATACTAAACTTAGGAAACGTTTTAGTGTGTCTGGCTTCTGGTGGATTACATGATTAGAAAACCAGTTTATGTAATTTACGCCTTATGTGTTTTTTTTCTATGAATCTTAGTGTGAAGCCGTGTGGGATTTTAACGTTTAAATATTATCGTTTATTTTCATTTTCATCCGTTAATTGTATGTTTTTATGTAGGTTGTTTATATGTTGAAGGGTTTTTGTTTGTTCCTCTCGGCAAAAAAAACGTCATCTACGTATCTAAGCCAAAATTCAATCTTATATATGGAAGTGACTATGCCATGTTGTTTTGTGAGATGTAAGAAAACAGAGGCCAAAGTACTTGATAATGGAAGTCCGGTGCTACTATAGCGTGCGATCTACCGGGACTTTTACCCTATAAACAAAGCATATAAAGATGTTGAATAATAGCAGTCTACCTGGGATATTTACACTGCTAAATAATTTATTAATGATCATTATTATGGTAAAAACCAAACAACACAAAATTGTGCTACATAATTATTTTAATGATATACACTTCGTATATCATTTACAAATGGCACAAATAACTCAAATACATCTTTTCTTAGCACTTTCCATCAAATGTGATCAAGGTGTGATTGAAACAGCTCGGTTCTACTATAGCGTGCGGTCAGTGTAAATATCCCAGGTAGATCGCTATTATTCGTCATTAATAAATTATTTACAGTGTAAATATCCCAGGTAGACTGCTATTATTCATCATTAATAAATTATTTAGCAGTGTAAATATCCCAGGTAAACTGCTATTATTCGTCATTAATAAATTACTTACAGTG
>NW_013668804.1:101515-122474 GCF_000517525.1 Limulus polyphemus
TTAAGAAATTATTTAGCAGTGTAAATATCCCAGGTAGACTGCTATTATTCATCATTAATAAATTATTTAGCAGTGTAAATTGCCCAGGTAGACTGCTATTATTTGTCATTAATAAATTATTTAGCAGTGTAAATATCCCAGGTAGACTGCTATTATTTGTCATTAATAAATTATTTAGCAGTGTAAATATCCCAGGTAGACTGCTATTATTCAACATCTTTATATGCTTTGTTTATAGTTTAAAAGTCCCGGTAGACCGCACGCTATAGTAGCACCGTACATCCCATAGTAAGTCCACGTAACTGAAGGAAGTACGAATCTCTGTATTTAAAGCAACTAAATGTGGCTAGTTGTAACAATTCAATTAGGTGTTCCTGGTTTATGTAGATTCTCTTTCTAGGGTCTTGTGAACTAATTTCTGCAGTAAGATGTATTGCCTCATGACAGGGTGGTTTGAGGAAATAGGTTTAGGACACCAAAGCTAGACATAATGACGTTACTGTCTAAACTATGTAAATGTTGTAGTGAAGGTGTGAAGTGTTTTTTAATTGGATGCCTATTTTCGAAACACAAGGTTCTAAAATCCAGTTAAAGTCTTTACCAAGGTTATAATTTTAAGAGTTATAAAAAGGCGTAATTGGGTGTAAAGTTATAGGGTTTTTATGGACTATCGGTATAACGTAGATTTTTGATGTTCTAGGTTGGTTTGTAAGCAAAAGATTATGAAGTTCAAAGGTAATAGACTAATAGTTTTCTTTCTATGTGTATAAAGCACAAAAATCTGTGTCTGTCTTGTCTGTTATCTAACTATTCCTAGGTCGCTGGGCCAATCTCAACCAAACTTTGTGGTATGACAGTTTGGAACATGGAGATTAACAACCCATCATTGCTTTTATTGAGCATTTATTATCTTTGACGTAAGTTAACGTTAACTACATTCATAGATGGCGCCACGTCCTTACACAATAAATATAAAATTTTCTATAACACAACATACACAAAGGGTAGGGTACAAAAATGTCTTATATCTCAGAGAGTTCGCTAGCACTCTCTATGGAGGAGTGCAATAAAAAAATGGCCGCCACTATTGCTATAATACATAAACTCAGCTGAAGTTTTTACTCCTACTACCACATAGACTGATATGAAGAGCCGTTTCATGGGTTATACCCACTTCCTACTTTGACCCGTGGAGCTTCAACTTCGGCACGTAAGACACTTCTGCGGCCAATGACCGTCAGTTAATTAATCGCGTGAAACACTGGAAGGATATTGGGGGTTGATAGTGGGTAACAGAAAACACCAACAACTTTTACTGCTTCCTCGTCCCACAAAGTCACCCTGACCATCGCACAATGTATACCATGTTTTACGTATAAACATACTGAGTTCAAAAGTTTTGGTGAGGTAATAATGAATACTGTAATAATATGTTATAAATAAATTGTGTGAAAGTTAGGACTTTTGTGTTATTTATCATAGCATCCATCCAACATTTTATTAAGTTCATAACCCCGACAAAGGACAGGTACACCAGCTTCTTAATAATATTTTGAGTAGTTTTGCTCAATTTTTTATTGTATGTTGGGTTAAGGTCAGTATTTGGCTGAATAAACTTAGACATATAATTCAAATATTTACCATTAAGGAATCAAACTGTTTGATTGTTAAAATCACGATCGAGTTTCCTTTATCGGCCCTTTGAATGACAGTGTTCCTAAAAAGTTTTAGGCTTATTCTTTCTGCTGTTGTCAAATTTTGTTTTATAGGCTTCGTTTTTGCTTAGTATTTTTGAAGTATTTTTCACTAAATTCATCAAGGACCTTTTTTAATGGACCTGCTTTTGGTTTGGTAGGGAAATTGCTCATTAAATTGTTGTCGTTTGAAATTCACAGAGTTGAAAGTTCGTGAGGTTGATTAATTTGTTTTTTATAGTGTCTGGTTCTTTTTTTTTTTTGGATTGTGCTGACAGGAGAAGGTTTTCTAGCTTTCGGTCTAAATTTTGTTTTATAGTTAAGCCTTTAAAGTAGATGCTTTTGTGTATTAATGATGAAAGTAAGTTGTAATCTTCAGCGGGTAGTTAAACACGTGAGGTTGCTTCGTATGTTAAACTCATTTCTGCGGAGAAATTTCAGTTCTCTGTGTTTTTCCTTTATAGTTTGTTTGAAAAGTTTTATTTGAACTTTTCATTTTTAGATTGAGCTGAAGGTTCAGCTTTATTTTTATTAAAGTTGTTATCAGATTTTCCATTTTGCAAAGTTTTAGAAAGGTTAAACTTAAATCATATTCTTCAATTTGAGTTGATTTTTCTGTAATACTATAAATTTCTTTTTTTTCCTATCTCGCCATAACAAGGAGAATTTCTTCGGTGAGGGTTAGATTGTTTTACTAACTGGTCAAAGAACCTACTTGAAACAATGCCATTTTAGATTTATTGTTAACTCCTAATATAGACATTTTTGAGAGAGTGGAAACTGGGGAACATCTGGGTGTAAGTGATCGTTGCTCTGTTAGGTTTGATGTTTTGCTGTATATGGAGATCAGAAATAATGATAGTTTGAAGGGATGCAACAAGAATAATTGTGAATTGGGCAGCTGAGTTATATGGAGACACTGATCAAATGTGGAAAATTTTTAAGGATACATTTTTAAATATTCAAGATAAACATATTCCTTATACAAAGAAAAGGGTGGCTGCAAGTAAAAAACCAGATTGGCTCACAAAGGGTATAAGAGATAAAATTTAAAAAAGCATCACAAATTTAATAAATGTGGATTGAGTGGTGTGACAGGAGAGTTAGAAGATCAAAAAAAGTTGGTCAAACAGGAAATTTGGACATCAAAAAAGATGTATGAAAAAAGGTTGGCTGAGAATGTCAAAATTAACAGCAAGGATTTCTTCAAGAATATTAAGGGTAAACAAAACGTTAGGATTAGGGTAGGACCCTTGAGGGATGGATGATAAAGGAAGGCTTGTATCTGAGAATTATGAGATGTCTGGGTTATTCTGCTTTTCTTCAGTTTTTACTAATGTTCTTTGTCGTTAAAACTTGTGTACTTGAGAATGATCGCACCAGTGATAGAATCTTCGTACCTTTTCTAAAAACAAATCTCACCTACTGTAAAAGCTGTAACTTGTAATATATCGGTAACTACCAAAAAAAAAGACAAAAAAAAAAAAAAAAACACGAAACTAGTTAAGTAGTCTTACTTCAGAAAAATATCATCCGTGTTTATTGCATTCTAATTAGTTTGCAATGTAGCTCTGACAATACTATTTTTTTTACTTGCTTTCAAATTAAATATTTAATTTTTACATTTTAATACTTTGCTTTCTTTATTAAACTGCAAATTCCGTAATGAAGAACGTATAAGTTTGGTTATAATATTGATTTTGAAACAAAATACTTCTTTTGTTATCTTGTATGTACTACTACATAGATGCATCTTACTGTAATAGACGTAGCATGTTAATATGTATCTATCTATGTATGTAACCGAAATAATAAATACAATGTGACGCCATCTATTGAATGTTACCACAAACAAAAATTCACACTTTATGTATGCAAGTTTCAGCCAATTAGAAAAATAACTACGGTATGTGCAGCAACCATTTCTTTATCACAGATCATAGTTTTAAATAAAAGTATTCTCATCACAACAAGAATAATATCTTTATTGATGTACTTTGTAAATATGGTACTAAGAAAATGGATTTCTTAACAAAAACTGTTATTTTTTTCAATAAAGGGTACCACTTTTAATATATATAAAAACATTACAGTTTATATCAGCACAATACGAACACGTTTCCCGTGCAGTACTTCCCAGAAAAATCCTTTTAAAGAAAATGTTCACTTTTTCCAAGTTTTTTTCATTGAGGTATGAATACTGCGATAGTATTTACTAGCACAAGTAGCCGCCCGTAGGACGGCATTTCTGCTAGTACTTTTTAATGTAAACTACTGGTAACTAGTAAAAACAATTCACGGTATCTCTAACCGCTTAAAATTCCAAAAAAAAATCTTAATTTTTGAAGTTCTCTTTAACAATTTAAAATTTCATATAAAATGTTATATAATTAACCCTTGAAACCGTCAGTACTTGGTAAAAGTCCATAATTACACATTTTAAGAAAAAGACAACTGTACCTTTCACAAACTTCATTTATTCACGACCATGGTTTCGCTAGTAAACGCATCATCAAAATATCTTTATTGTTATTATACAAATCGCCCCCCAGTGGCACAGCGGTATGTCTGCGGACTTACCATGCTAGAATCTGGGTTTCGATACCCGTGGTGGGCAGAGCACAGATAACCAATTGTGTAGCTTTGTGCTTAATTACAATCAAACAATCAATTATACAAATCTTAGTTATCGTGTTGAATTAAATTTTTGTCCTAATTTTTTATAAAGTATTTTTGGACACAATCCTAAATTCCAATTAAGTAGCTCTAAATTTATCCTTTTTTTAATATCTGGTTTCTTTATAGTTAAGAATAAATCTACACAATGGATTATCTGTGTTCTGCGTTATAACTCTTCAGACATACCGCGGTGCCACTGGGGGATTCTTATGTTTGCAAATACATAGGAATAAATATATATTTGTAGCTGTGAAGTCAGAATACAGAAAATGATATCCACAGAATCCCATTCTGATAAATATTGGGTTATAAGTGACACTGAAAGATTTGTAAGTATTCCTTGTCTGAAAGTAAGAATGAAAAAGCATTTTTATAGAGTAGTAATGATGAGTGTTATGAGGTGAGATGTTTGAACACAAGGAACACATTTTTGAAATCATAAGATATATATTTTAATGATTTAATTGGTGTTTCTTGAAACTGAGAGACAAAAAGCAAGGTGTGACGTACAGTAAAGAATGACTGGGTGAGAGGGGATGGAATATGAAAGTCTTAATGATAAGTGTGAAACGCCATGAATGTATACACTGACAATGAGCAGAAAGAAGGTGAAAATCAACCTTGGTGTTACTACAGCGTCATTACAGTATGGAGTTGTACTTACATTGAGTAGAAGGAAGTGAAAGTCAGCTTTGGTGCTTCTAAACTGTGCACGTTGTGGAGTTGTACTAACAATGGTTAAAATGAATGTTGAAGTTTTGAATTGGTTTTACTACGCTGTTGGTACAGTATGGAGTTGTACTTACATTGGGTAGAAGGAAGTGAAAGTCAGCTTTGGTGCTTCTAAATTGTGCACGTTGTGGAGTTGTACTAACAATCGTTAAAAGGAATGTGAAAGTTCTGAATTGGTTTTACTACGCTGTTGGTACAGTATGGAGTTGTACTGACAATGGGTAGGAACTTGGCTTTGTTGTTACTACACTGTTGGTAAAATATGAAGTGAGTTGTACTAACACTAGCTAGAAGGTAGATGAAAGTCAGCTTTGTTCTTACTACATTGTTGGTATTTTGTAGAGTTGTACTAACAATGAGTAGAAGGTAGATGAAAGTCAGCTTTGTTCTTACTACATTGTTGATATTTTGTGGAGTTGTACTAACATTGAGTAGAAGGTAGATGAAAGTCAGCTTTGTTCTTACTACATTGTTGATATTTTGTGGAGTTGTACTAACATTGAGTAGAAGGTAGATGAAAGTCAGCTTTGTTCTTACTACATTGTTGATATTTTGTGGAGTTGTACTAACAATGAGTAGAAGGTAGATGAAAGTAAGTTTTGTTCTTACTACATTGTTGATAGTTTGTGGAGTTGTACTAACAATGGGTAGAAGGTAGATGAAAGTCAGCTTTGTTCTTTCTACATTGTTGATATTTTGTGGAGTTATACTAACAATGGGTTGAAAGAAAGTGAAGACCAAACTCATAGATCTATGGTATAGGTTAATAATGTAGAACAAGAACACCAACAGTGGGGTGATTTTTAACCTCTCATTCAGTAAAAACTGTTCTAGTGTGTTGTGAAGGTAGTTCTGTCTTTGATGCTTCTGACCACAACTCCAACACACGAAAGGTTAGCGGCTCAAATACACACACAGTTAAGACTGTCGGGACGGATAACAACGCCAGCATACGAAACAGTTAGAAGCACAAACACAGACCATTCAGACTACTCTGAATGGCCATACTCCAACACACGAAACGGTTAGAAGCACAAGCATAGACAGTTCAGACTATCCTGATTGGCCACAGCTCCAACACTTGAAACAGTTATAAACACAGACATAATGGGCAGCACACGGTCGTTAAGTCTGCCGTGACGGGCCACAACTGTATCACATGAAACAGTTAACAGTACAAACACACAGTTCAGACTGCCGTGAAGAGTCACAACACACGAAACGGTAGGCATAAAAAAGAAACACATAGTTCAGATTGCCATGGGCCCCCCTTAGTGGCACAGCGGTATGTCTGCGGACTTACAACACTAGAAACCGGGTTTCGATACCCGTGGTGGGCAGAACACAGATAGCTTAGTGTGTAACTTCAAATAAAGAAATAAACAGACTGTCGTGACGGATACTAATTCTAACACACGAAACGGTTAGCAGCACAAAATCAGACAGTTCAGACTGCCGTGACGAGCCGCAACTCTAACATACGAAACGATTTACAGCTTAAAACACTGACAAAGTGAGCAGTCCACGATTCTTCCGCACGTAGAGATTTGGAAGGTTAGTATCCATGAAACTGAATATGTATATAACAATAACAGCATATGTAAAATTTCTATGGACAACCCATGTACACAAAGTTTCTTGGCAGAAATTTTCAGTTTATTGTTGTTTAACCGTAACAACGGGGTCTGGATTGTTTCGGCTTTTAAAAAATAGTTTTCAAAACTATTTTTTCACCAAACTGCTCGCAAGTTCATGTCTTTGTTTCATCATTACATTCTACCTAATAATTGATGGCAATGAATCCTTCCGCGTACTGCTATGCATTTTACAAAGAAAATTAATGATTTCACTAATTTTTTTTCATTATCTTTTCGATATTCCGTTACGACAGGTCAGAACATAAAATTGATCAATATGATGCGATATTTGGACTCCACCGTTAATGAGCGGTATGATAAAAGAGTCGGTAATTTGTGGATTAACACGTTAATTTTAATAATTATTTACAATCACCTCGTAAACATATATTAGGTGCAGGCTTTTTTTTTCTGTCTTCTATAGAGTAATCACCAAAAAGCGTTGTTATAAATTAATAGAGTGGAAAATATCTAGGTCTGGTACTAAACAATCTTAACAGTTTAGGGTTAAAAGTTGTTATACGTTGAAACGTATTAATTGAAATGTAGGCTTAAGAACTCACACTTCGGACATAAATTTTTCCGTCATCAGGACTTCAAAATTTACACGAAAATTGTTATTATTATTTTTTGTCCAGTAAGATTGTTATTATTTTTTTTGTTCCATAAGATTGTTGTTATTTTTTTTTGTGGCCAATAAGATTATTATTATTATTTTGTGTCCAATAAGATTGTTATTATTTTTTTTTGTGTCCAATGAGATTGTTATTATTTTTTGTGTCCAATAAGATTGTTATTATTTGTTTTTGTCCAATAAGATTGTTATTATTTGTTTTTGTCCAATAAGATTGTTATTATTATTTTTTGTCCAATAAGATTGTTATTATTATTTTTTTGTCCAATAAGCCACGAGGCCTAGATTAGCAACATCAACAGCATTATTTTTCTGTGTGTTGATTGTAAGCTTCCAGATATTGATTGCGAGATTCTTTAGCTTTTGTTCATAGTTTGTTCTCAATTTCTGCTTTGAAGAGTGAAATCACTAGTTCAAAGAGCTGCATTACTTTTCTAGTGATATAATAGTACACTCGCGAGTTTTCAGAGATATTTTTCTTAATGTTCAATTGTGCTTACAATGTATGAGGTTCGGCTCTGGGTACAGGTAAAAAGAATATGCTACATTATATTCTGCATATACTTTGGAGATTTTGTCTTTGAAGTTGAAAAGATTTGACCGTTGGGTCTGAAATCAATATCACAAAGCCTACAATCAACGGACAGAAAAATTTAGTGTTTATTTTGTGAATGTAGGTTCCTTGGCCTGTTGGACTGATATAAATTTTTAGGTTTAGTCTTTGATGATGGGCAAAGTTATACCCGAAACGTAAGCTCTAAGCCTTACAGTCTCATATATACTGTATTTAAAGATAAAACGACAGTAGTTTTCGACGTAGAATTGAAACGGAAAAGAACAAGACTTGTATTTTTGTTTTTGTCTCTCTCCTGTAAAACAAACTAATACAAAGAAGACCAAAAATATTTGATTAAACTTTACATGAACGCTCAAAGAGAAACAAAATTAAGCACTTTAAAATTCTGTAAAGCCATTATTTATTCTTATAAACATATTTCTACTAGGGAAAATCTTAATGAACCTTGATGAGAGCTTATGTAAAGTATAAACGTACTAGTTGTTCGAAACTAAGGATGTTTGTTGACTAATTAAGATATAAGGTTATTACCCCCTCCCCCATTTGACTCAGCAGTAAATTTGCGGGCTCATGACTCTAAAAATCAGGTTTCGTTATCCGTGGTGACCAGAGCACAGGTAGTCTGTTATGTATATTTGTGCTTAATAATAATCACGTAATCACGTTGTTAAAAGGCGAATCAAATAACAGGACGATGATATATTAATATCAAAAATCAACCTGGTGGTGAGTATAGTTTATCAAATATACTGTTCTTTCTTATTACGATTAGAATGTTTGTTCTTTTCAGTAAAAGAAACAACAGTACAATAATCACCACCAGAACGTGACTGTTACGGTAAAATAACTATCAATATATCACGGCCATTGTAAAAATTGTGAACGTCATAACCACACTAATAACGTCACCATGTTCAACTTTTCTAGACATTTCTGAAAAAAGAAATTTATACACTTCTACGACTACGTAAATCTCAACCTACACTCAATGGGCTGGATTTGGAACGCATAACTTGGACAAATCAATTACTTGTACGTTTCTGAGAATATGTGGGTGGATAGCATGGGCGTGGAAGTACGTGCTTTTCAACTTTGATTGGAGAAGGTGAGTGACGTCAAGAATAGTTGGCGAATAACGTTTAACTTGTGATAAATCAATATAAGAACTTCTGTTTTTGACAGACAGTGGTAAAAGCAGTGAAGGGCGTGACAGGTTTTGTCTTGGGTAACTCTTAAATAGACATCGAGCATGTCGGTAGTGGCTGAATGCACAGACCATAGTTCTTCCACAGTTCCTGGTCAGAAACTGTGTCCAAGTTCCACCATGAACGCTCAACCTCTGAAACATACCAAGAAGGATATAGGAAAGTTACTATATACAGGTAGGTAACTGTTTCTAACTTTAAAAAGTACTCTAACCATCAAGGACAATTTATTGTTCCACTAGTTCATTTAAATAACAACATTTTAATGTGATATATTTAGCTGATTTTCAGAATCTGTAGTGTATAGTGAAGAGATTAGAGTTAGAGAAAAACAACCTTTACCTTACAGATAATAATAAAAAAATACATTTCTGTCAACGTTTCGCCATTGAGGCTTTATCAGGGCTGGTACTACAAGTGATGTGCAAGTAAGTATACGTTAATTTCGTAAGCTACTTTTGGTATTCTGTTGCTCGGAACTTTTGTAACATGCTTTTAACAATATTTAACAATTTTAACAATATTGCTGTCTCACAATTGCTCTAATATTATAGTATGGTTATAATACTAACTATATTACTATACTACCATTTGGCATATATTACTTATGTGAAATATAAAATTAAAAACATTTCTAAAATGTTTTTCCCAAAAATAAATAAAAATTGAGGCGATTGAGAACCAACGTTTTGAGTTGAAAGGATACAAGTTTTACTATCCGTATTCAGATTATAAACTGCAGTTACATACTTTATTTGTCTTTTATTTTGAATTTCGCACAAAGCTACACGAGGGCTATCTGCGCTAGTAGTCCCTCATTTAGCAATAAAAGATTAGAGAGAAGGCAATTAGTCATCACCACCCACCGCCAACTCTTGGGCTACTATTTTACGAATAGTGGGATTGACTGTCATATTATAACGCTACCACGGCTGAAAGGGCGAGCACGTTTGGTGGAAGGGATTCGAACCCGCGACCCTCAGATTGCGAGTCAAGCGCCATTATTGAGGCTACAAATATATAGGATCGTCTGTAGAATATCATTAGGGAAAAGCAGTAATAAGACTGTGTTATATGCTAGTGTACGTAAATGTTAACCTACAGGTTATAATATTAAGGGTGCTGGATGTAATGTGTTCCAATGGAAGTTTAGTTACGAGTGCCATCGTTTGTCTGTATTATTTTTGGATTTTCTTCGTTGGTGAATATAGCTCCTATGTATTTTCTCTATTTAAAATCTTTGGTTTGTTGTAAGATAGAAACTGTAAATAGGTTTTGGTTTTCTGTGTTTGTGATTCTTTGTTTGTGTAGGTAGTGTTCTGCTGGAGCGGTTTTATGTTGTTCATATTTAAATAACATAATAATTATATTCCGAGATGTTGTGTCTTTCGGTTTTTCCTATATATGTGTCTCCGCGTATATTGCACGTAATATGATTTCACTACGTTTTTAATGTGATATAACCTTGTTTTCTGTCACATTCTGGTCTTGAATACGAGGAGTGTACTAACTGTTCTTCCAGTACTTTACCTATTTTGGCGTTATGTTGATTGTCAGTTGAGATTGTTTAACGGCTTTACGAATTTTTGGTTGTGATTGTGTTGTTTATGAAAGGAATGCTCGTTGAGGGATGTTTTTATGTCTTTTTTGTTTTTAGGTCTGATGTTTTTTTTGTAATTTGAAAACATTATCGATGTGGTACTCAGGACTTTGTTTGAAAGTATTTTTGTGCCGTTTAAATTGCATTAAACGCGGAGCAGTTTCGGTTTATTCTCTTTCATTTTTGCTGTTATGTTCCCCTTTTGACTTGGTCTGGGTGATGTGATTGTAATGGAGAAACATCGGCTTCTTGAATTTTTTGTTATACGTAGAACTCCATATTTGTCTGTCCCGAACTTTTAGGGTTATGACTAAGAAGGATAAGTTTCCTTGTGTGTTGGGCAGTTGTAGTGCGAACTTTATTGATGGGTGGAAGTTTGTTCAGGAAATAGTAAAACTACAGTAGTATTTCTCTTCCAAGATTCCGTATATCAAATATGTCGTCGATGTGTCTGTACCACACACTTCTGGAATTAATCGTGCTTTGTTTCCATATGTGTAAATAGCTTTTGCTTCTAGTTTGAGTATTACTGCAAATACATCTGCTCCTTTCTTACCTATCGCTACGCCTTTCTTTTGTTTGTAGAAAGTGTCTCCGAATTTAAAGCAGCTGTTAAACAGAACAAAATTAAGCATTGTGCTGATAGTTTCTAAGGTGATGTTCGCTGGAAAGGTGTATTATTTAAGTGAATATATGAAGTCAATGATGCTATCTTTTTCTATAGTTATGGATGGGTACAAAACGAATACGTTTAAGGCAAATAAAATGGAGTCGTCCAGCGTGTTATTCATGTTGGAGAGTATTTTTGCCTAAGAGGTCCTTTGTATTTTTTAAGTGTGATGGAACATACTTTAAATGTGGTTTCAACAGTTGATCTTGTAACCAGAATACTGTTTCTGTTTCAGAGCTGACACTCTGGGCCTTAAAGGTAAATCTTGTTTATGGTCTCTAGGAATTTCATAAAGTTCAGGTGTACGGCTGTGGGAGGGTTTTGTGTTTGTTATAGAACAGGCTGTTTTTGTGAACGAAAATTTTTTCGTTCTCAGAATAGATTGCAGCAATGTTCTAAAGTTCTAGCGTTGTCATAAATTGTTGCTACGTGGTAAGCTTTAGCACGGTCAGAATAGATTGTTGCGATGTTCTAAAGTTGTAGTGTCAGACAGATTGTTGCTAAGTTCTAACGTTGTCAGAATAGGTGTTTCATATGTAATTCTTGGAGACGGCTTGAGTGGGTAATGAAGAAAACTTTAATATAAGTTTAACATAACAGCAAATGTACAAGATTTTGTCTCCAAGCATTATTAGTCTCAAAGTGGGTTTCTCGTCATCAAATTTGTTTCGTATGTATTGAAGTTCGACTATTAAAAAAAAATCTATAAAACGTATCTGTACGAAAATGTAGTTTTTGAAACACGATTTCGTTTAAAGCAGCCTTTTTCCAATTTAGTGATATTTGATGTAATCGTTTTTAGAACACACTTTATATGCACCCTTTATAAGAACAGTTAGGCCGGAGCTTTTATATCTAATTTCTAAGTCAAACAGAGAAATTAGTGATGTTTGAATGAGATAAATGGATTTATCTAATTTAACTAATCACAGGATTATCTATATAAATATAATAGTACTGTCTGTTGTCTGTCCATGTAATTACTTCAGAGGTGTGGATGGATCTTCACCAAATTTGGTATGGAGGTTCACTGAGTCCATGGGGAGATACATACAAATTCTCAGTCTTGCATTTTGCGGTTTTTAAGAGCGTTTTTTACCAATACTTCGCCCCCTGTTGATGGATCTTCACCAAATTTGGCATGAAGGTTTTTTTTGGGTCCATGCGGAGGTATATACAAATTTGCGGTTTCACATTTTGTGTTGTGCAGTTCTTATGAGCGTTTTTGCGTTTTAATCAATTACGTATAAGGGAAGCAACTTTTCATGTCCTAAGATAACCTTTCATTAATCATGAATTTGCATAACTTCCGTCCAGGGGACGGGTACTCCATCTGGTAGTAGAACGTGTTTACAAAAACGAAAATATTTTAACACAAGAAGTAGCAGTACCATATTATGTAACATCAGAAGTTTTCTTTTAAACAAGATGTCATAAACTATATGCACAAAATCCTAAATACTTGACAGTCATGGAATTACTAAACTTTGACCATCTGTAGATTGTATCCATCATTGGCTGAGCTTAGCTATGGGCTGAATATCTGACAACTATCCAATATCCAGCCGGATAATTAGACAGTTTTTCAATTAAACATAATAGACTAAATCATGGAGCATGTAAAATGATACAATAATTACTGTTTATATAGTAGCAACACGGTACGTACCATGGTTCTGTGATCTTTTTTTTTCTGATCGTTGTGGTTTATAAAATGGGTTGGAAAGAATTGACTTTACAAAATAGGTTGAATGTAAATAAATTGGGAAGTGTTTTAATTTGGTATATATATATATATATATTATAGTGAAAACAAAAACTTTTACAGTAGAAAGTTTTATTAATGTAGTTTCAGGCTTTGAAGTTTTGCTCCACTTCCTTTCATTTGCATATGGCTTAGTAGTTAGGTCGCGAGTTTGGATTCTCGCCACCGAACGTACTCGCTCTTGTTATAATGTGACGATAAATCCCACTATTCGTTGGTAAAAGTGTAGTCCAAGAGTTGGCGGTGGGTGATGTTGACAAGCTGCCTTCTCTCTAGTCTGTCACTGCTAAATTAGGAACGCTAGCGCAGATAGCCCTTGTGTAGCTTTGGGTGAAATTCAAAACAAACCAATTACTTGCACACTTTGTGAGTAGTATATATACTACTTGGGTATACATCAGTAGTAGTTTTTAAAAACACATAAAACACATCTTTGAATGTTTGTGATTAGGATCGTAGCAAAAACAAACCAATTACTTGCACACTTTGTGAGTAGTATATATACTACTTGGGTATACATCAGTAGTAGTTTTTAAAAACACATCTTTGAATGTTTGTGATTAGGATCGTAGCAAAAACAAACCAATTACTTGCACACATTGTGAATAGTATACGTATATACTACTTGGGTATACATCAGTAGTAGTTTTTAAAAACACATCTTTGAATGTTTGGGATTAGGATCGTAGAAAAAACAAGTACGACTTTCAGTTTATGAACACTTAATATTACAAACCATAAAATTAGAAATGCGATAATGCAATGCAGAAATATTTATATTTTGTTCAAATTCTACTCAAAATATTTATCAGATTGAAAAACAACTATTGATAAAAGCATTAGCTGGAGACAGTCTGTTGCAATTTTCAGAGTAAATTTTATCAACTGCACTGGATAACCTCTCAGAATACCCTGAAGTTAGAGATGAACTGAGATATAGTAAGTAACTAAGGGTTTGAAGCCTGGAAATCTTGAGAGCTTATAACACTAGAATTTCCGGTTCGATCCTTGCAGTGGGCACAGCTTTGTGCTTAAGAACAAAACAACAACAACAAAATATTACATCACAACAAATATTTTTAAAACTACCGAATATCAGATAAAAACTATATAATATGAGATAGTACATAAGTACTGTTTCTCAATAGCTTTTTCATTCAGTGCACAATATCAGATCAGAGTTTACAAATTAAGTGTTCACACACAACATTGTCCACCTCCTAACTATCACCTTCTCGTATTACAATAAGTTTATCACACAATATCATATAAGAAACAAGAGGTTAAGTTTTCACACACTACACATTGCACATACACGACACAATATCAGATCAGAGCTTACAAATTAAGTGTTCACACACAACATTGTCCACCTCCTAACTATCACCTTCTCGTATTACAATAAGTTTATCACACAATATCATATAAGAAACAAGAGGTTAAGTTTTCACACACTACACATTGCACATACACGACACAATATCAGATAAATTCATCAGAATCTATCATTCCAAATAAGCGACGATTAGCGTAGAAAGCCCTCAAGTAGCTTTACGCGAAGTTCAACAAACCAAACGATTTTCGGTGCCACATTTCTATCCCGATACCCGTAGATTGCGAATTGAGCGCCTTAACCACCACGTCGTGCCAGACCTATGTCACAAATAAGTAAGTCATTACTGAATTGACTTGAGCCGTGAAATAGCTTAATTTTGTATAGAATACAACGTAACAGTTTTGTCATTGTAGCTGATGTTGGTATTTCTGTTTGTAATTGCAATTCAAACATTATAACATTCGTTTTGTACAACGTTTCAGTCATTTAAAAACATAATGTAATTTTCGCATATGAAGTAATATTAGTCGTTTTTAACACGTGACGAAATATAAGTCATTCATTGTACATAATATCAGTCGTTTATAATTGTGATTGCAATACAAGTCATGTACATAATACGACGAGGTTTCAGTTATTTGTGCAAGGCGTAGTATTAGTCTTTTATAACATGTGATTGAATATGTGTCGTTTGTGTAAAATATAAAATCTTTTACACTTGTAAAATCGTATTTTATATATGAATGAATTAAATATATGTTACAATGACATACTGTTAAGTTTTTAATAAAGCTGCATATAAGTATTACATGTACCACAAGCACAGCGTTACAAAGTTGTATCGTTAATGTAACAGGTTTGTTAGAAGTTAGAAACACCGAATTCGTAATATCGAAATTCAAACTAACCACTGTTGGTATACATTGAAACACTTGAGCCAGAAGCGCGTGGCTTGATGGAAGTTGATATTGCTCGAGTATGATTTAATTTTCGCATTAGTTTTCCAATAGAAAGCGTGACGTGGATCAACAACTGTTAAGACTATTTAATTACCCTAACTGGTAAGTGGTCTACGGTGTGAGTCAGACAACGCCGACCACGCGTGATCCTGACAAGCTCTTGCTTGGAGTGACACGAAGATTGTCGTTTTTCGTGTTGAGAAGAATTGACTTATAATCATTAAAATAATTAATTAAGTCAAAATTATTAAAATAATGAATTAAGTCAAACTTATTAAAATAATGAATTAAGTCATAACTATTATAATAAATGAATTAAGTCATAACTATTATAATATATGAATTAAGTCATAATTATTATTCCAACGCTAGAATCCGGGTTTCGATACCAGTGGTGGGCAGAGAACAGATAGCCCATTGTGCTTAATTACAAAGAAACAAAATTATTAAAATACTGAATAGAGTATAGTTTTGCGGAATGATTAAGATGTTAGAATTACTAATGATATAATTATTAATGATATATTATTCTCGTCCTTATTATGTGTATTATTATTATTTCCACAACGTTTCAATTAGTTTTCTGGAGTTATCAGGATTTGAACCGCCAAACCTGTGATTCCGAATACGGGTACTTTAACCATATGGATATTCTGATAATTCTACAAATAAATCTTTCTATTTGTGACGCATACAAAATGTCTGATTATAACACTTGACGACGGCCGGAGAATTCACTGGTCGAAACGTTGTGAAAATAATGATACACATAATAAAGACGAAAATAATAGTCCGAATAATTACAGCGTTAGTAACGAATAGGGTCTCGCGGATATCAATTTATACTGTTGTTATGGGAAAACGTTTTTCTAATTTTGTTTTTAGCTTGTAGCTTGGCATGTACATAGTTATTGTCTGATAAATAAGGATTGAATTTTTCACATAACGATCTGTTGACGATATTGCCACGTGAAATGTTAGTTATCCTTGTATTTTTTTCAGCTTTTCAGCACACTAGTACATCAGTTGGAAACTGTTATCATTAATGTCAAGTAGTATGTTTACCTTCTATAACTAGATAACATCAAAATGGTTACAGATATTAAACAAACGACGAAGCCGTTGGGTATCATAGCAGTGCTATATAGTATCCTGAGTTATCAATAATTATCGGTTAATATAAAAAAAATTGGATCTTTTACACGATAATGGATAGAACTAATGTCGAATAAAATTGTTTTTTCTAAAGTGGGCTACCTGACTCGTTTTTTTTTTTTGGTAGAGTAAAACTCTGGGAGGGTATGTTATTGCAGTTACTAGTTAATCTTTCAGTAATAAATGATTTGTGGGTATTATTATGGTCATTGAAAGTTTAGACCTGGTGACAAGTTGGAACCAAGCCATGTTTTTCTGTACCATTTTAACCAATAAGTTGGTCTCTGCGACGTATCTAAAATTCCGCTTTGGGATTAATATTTAAGTTGGTCTCTGCAACGTATCTAAAATTCCGCTTTGGGATTAACATTTAAGTTGGTCTCTGCAACGTATCTAAAATTCCGCTTTGGGATTCACATTTTATATATAAATTACCGAATTAGC
The DNA here is from genome assembly GCF_000517525.1 of Limulus polyphemus. Lineage (NCBI taxonomy): Eukaryota > Metazoa > Arthropoda > Merostomata > Xiphosura > Limulidae > Limulus > Limulus polyphemus. The sequence goes on from NW_013668804.1 coordinate 118,603, forward strand.
CCTACTCCACAAGGTGTCTTTAGGAGTTTGTAGACATTTTGACGTGAATTCTAGACATGATGTTTTTGTTTGTTTATTGTATTTCGCGCAAAGCTACTCGAGGGCTGTCTACGTTAGCCGTTCCTAATTTAGAAGTGATAAACTAGAGGGAAGGCAGCTAGTCAACATCACCCACCGTCAACTTTTGGGCTACTCTTTTAAGAACAAAAAGTGGGATTGGCCGTGATATTATAACACCCACATGACTGAAAGGACGAGTATGTTCGGTGATGCGATTCGAACTCAAGCATACTGAAGATGGAAAAACTGTGAAGATAACATCTAACTTTCATGAAACTTAGTATACTTGTTTATTATCATAAAATTATTGTTTTGGTCAATTTCTAGGTACTGAATGTAGGATATCACACTAAAAAGCAAGGAAAACTAAATGTAAGACACCACGTTAAAGATTATGAAAAACTAAATGTAAGACACCACGTTGAAGATTATGAAAAACTAAATGTAAGACACCACGTTGAAGATTATGAAAAACTAAATGTAAGACACCACGTTAAAGATTATGAAAAATTAAATGTAAGACACCACGTTTAAGATTATGAAAATTAAATGTAAGACACCACGTTTAAGATTATGAAAAATTAAATGTAAGACACCACGTTAAAGATTATGAAAAATTAAATGTAAGACACCACGTTAAAGACCATCAAAAAATAAATGTAAGACACCTCGTTAAAGAATATGAAAATTAAATGTAAGACACCACGTTAAAGATTATGAAAACTAAATGTAAGACACCACATTAAAGATTATGAAAAATTAAATGTAAGACACCACGTTTAAGATTATGAAAAATTAAATGTAAGACATCACGTTAAAGATTATGAAAAATTAAACGTAAGACACCATGTTAAAGAATATGAAAAAATAAATGTAAGACACCACGTTAAAGATTATGAAAAACTAAATGTAAGGTACAGCGCTAAAGAGAATTAACGACTTCTTTAACAATATCTAAACACAACTCTATGAATTGTTATTTATTTAGGTCTCAATAGCTAAGCATAGGCTTGTAAAAATGAATTATGAATTATTTCATTCACAATATCGAAGCGTAGGTCTGTAAAAGGAATTATTATTTCATTCATTATATTTAAGAATAATCCAGTAAACACGAATTAATAATGACTTCATTTACAATCTATATAAGTAATACGCTTGCATTTGTCTGTCGGGAACTTTTTTTGCAAATTTCTTGATCAAACGCTACAAATCCTATATCGTTAGAAAGTTCTTTGTCGGAGGAGTCCGGATTACATAACGTCTTTTCAATTCAGAATAACCTTACCTGTTTTTTGCTTAATGAAACTTTTCAATGCAACGAGTTTGGTACACAATGGCACAATGCCGTTGTCATTATGTAACGACTAGCTTCGAGTTCAACTTTAGTTTTTTCAATTTGTGAGGTATTTCACACAAACAACATTTAACCCATGTGTAATTTCCTAAAAACAAATAATCATTACTCTAAATACAATTGCTATAGGCTTTCTCGAGTTATTTAGGTCTAAACTATGTATGCGTAAATGAACCGAAGCTAAATTGTTGCAAAATAAAGTAAATGTAAAGTTGTAATGAAAGCAAACTTAGCAGATTATGCAGAAACGTCTGCATGCATGTTCACAAAGTGAAAAGCACATGGTTTTGAACAAACTCATAGACTGTTATAAATACCTTTTAACTACTTTTTTTTTTACTACAGCTTTTATTCTTCGTTTTTATGAGTTGCTTTGTTTCAACTCATAAAACTGTGTCATACGCTGCTAATAACCATTTAATACTCTGTACACTATTATAAATAAAATTACTATACTATATTGTTCACTTTACGTGTAGTTGTATTAAATAAAGTTACGTTTACGAGTTTGTTTGTCTGACCGCGTAATTTTTTTTCAAATAAACCAGGATTTATCGATCTAACACATGATGTCTGCAAGAAAGCATAGCTTATATGGCGTGCGTGATAATGATAAAATAAGGAAAATTCAAGCGAAGGGCATGAAAACTACCACCAATGTTTTGCGGGTAGCAGCTAGTGTTTAATGAAATAATAACCTTCCGATTCACAATAGCTAAATGTAACCATGCAAACATTTATTAATAGAAACCTATTCAAAATATCTAAACATAACTTTGTAAACACGAATTAATAATATCTTCACTCACAATATTTTAAAATAATTCTGTAAATATGGGCTAATGATGATTTCCCTCACAGTAAACTTTATCTAATTCTGCAAATGTGAATTAATAATGTATTCACTCACAATATCCAAATAAAGAGCATTACTTCCTATTTCACATGACTAAACTGTAAAAATTGTCCAAAATAAAGTTATCACAAAAGTAAATATATGCAAACATTTCAAGTTAGGAGATTTTTAAATAGACGACAATCAATAACTTATAAATCCAAGCTGTTAAATATCTTAAAGTATTTTATACATTAATTTCCAAACCATTTCTTTCGAGCTAGTAAACTTAAACCAATGGTCATCCTGTTCTATATTACTTAAATTCTCACTGACTAACACTACCGCCACCTTACAGGATAAGAGGCTTTGAGGAACTCTTAATGAAGACTTTTTAATTTGGTTCTGCCCTAATGCTTGGTCTTCTGAGTGGCAAGGTCATCTTGGGGTGCGCAACGGACTTATCGCTGCCATTAATGACGGATTAGAACTCATGTTATGGAAGGCTTGAAGAGGATTAGATGACCTGTAGTTGTCAACCGACATTACTAAATCCAGTAGTCCTTCCGGGCCGTACTTAAGAGTGAAATGAAACAGACTCAGGAAATAAGAGAACATAAAACGTTCTCTCAACCTTGCACTTAAACGATATTGTGTCCTACCTGGTATCCAAAGTAAAGTTAATTTTTGATCTACAATATGTAGTGACTGTTTCAGATACGTGACCGATATCCATGGGCGTTCGAAAATATTTTTCCAGGGGGGTCAAAGTTTTCCATGAGGGGGGATTAGTAGTGGGAAATTGTGAACTGAATAATAAAATATACATATTCATATACATATGCTGAATGAATAAAGAAAGAATTATGTTTCTAATTTTACAGGTAGGGGCAAGTGACCCCTCTGCCCCCCCCCCCCAGACGCTCATGCCAGTATCATTAAGTAGAAAGACATGAGGGTTATTACTTAAAACAAAATATAACTGATTTATAAGTAAATTTGTGGAATATAATCATATATGTATATAAAATTCTGTAGTTTATAATTATCGGTGTGGTAGTTTTAAAACGAAAAGTAACAACATTACTATTTGTGACTGGATTGATATTATTCATTACTTAAGCCAGAAATTATTTTGAATGCATTATTTTAATTATATTTGTATATTTTAATTAAACAAAACTGAGTAAAGAAGTCTGAGAAGAGTTTTTGCTAGCAAAACGCCATCACGTTGTTTTCCCTCATCTGTTTGTAAGGTACTCTAGTTTCATGTTTACTACTTCTACTGGATATTGTGGAACGTGTCCTTGTTTGAGAGTAAGAGTTTTTGTTAGCAAAACGCCATCACGTTGTTTCCCCTCATCTGTTTGTAAGATACTATAGTTTCATGTTTACTACTTCTACTGGATATTGTGGAATGTGCCCTTGTTTGAGAGTAAGAGTTTTTGTTAGCAAAACGCCATCACGTTGTTTTCCCTCATCTGTTTGTAAGGTACTCTAGTTTCATGTTTACTACTTCTACTAGATATTGTGTAATGTGTCCTTGTTTGAGAGTAAGAGTTTTTGCTAGCAAAACGCCATCACGTTGTTTTCCCTCATCTGTTTGTAAGGTACTATAGT
>NW_013668804.1:123078-133193 GCF_000517525.1 Limulus polyphemus
ACTTCTACTGGATATTGTGGAATGTGTCCTTGTTCCCTCATCTGTTTGTAAGGTACTATAGTTTCATGTTTACTACTTCTACTGGATATTGTGGAATGTGTCCTTGTTCCCTCATCTGTTTGTAAGGTACTGTAGTTTCATGTTTACTACTTCTACTGGATATTGTGGTACGTGTCCTTGTTTGAGAGTTTCATACATACTATTATAATTAGCTCTGAGACCCGTGTAGCAAATATTCTTTAATAATAACACCTATCACTCACAGCCACGTGTACGTGAGGAATAACTTTAGTTGTAGGGAAGCACGAGAGCTGTTAGTTTCGGCTTATTGTTTCTGTTTATCACTGTCCCCACCACCCGAGGCAGGTTAGCTTTATCAGCGAAACCATGAGGTGTAACTACCGTAGCTCGTAGGCTATAGTGCGGGCCGGAGATAAGCTACTATAGTGACGAAAGATTGCCGTGTGGCCGGAAATGTTGGCTTGCTAGATGACACTCAGTTATCAATAGAGCTCCGCTAACTCATTTCCGAAAACTGCCATCTAATGTGATGAAAGTGTTTTGGTGGCTGGCTAGTAGAGAGAGATTTTTTTTGCAATGATGAACGACCATAAAGAAGTGTTGACGTGTAGCATTAGTTTCGTACCGCTGTTCGGTTTGACTGGTGCCGCATGACGGGCTCGGTAACTCTAATCTCTCTCTCTATCGTCGTACCTTTACAGAGTGTATGGACTTTTAGAAATAGCTTCGAAGATGTACTGATACTGCAGTAAACATTACTATATTATAGTATTGAATTACATCTTACTTACAATTACTGCAGACTAAAACCAGGATGTATTTAGTTACCATAATGATTACGGTTCTTCCCACTTGGATGTTGTGTTGGAATAGAATACAGCTTAAGATGTTGGAGTAAGATTCAACGTAAGTCAAAGCATGTTATTCCTGGTTGTAATTAAGCAACCTTTACGTGCACGTTATTTACATATTTTCAGTTCTCTGTACGTTTCACAGTTTTCCGATTTATAACAAATAAAATATAGCAAAATGATATTAAAAGTTTGCTTGAAATGAACTTGGATGAAAAATGTGATACAGTTTTTATTTCTGGTGTATAAATAAAAATTTCAAAACCTGGAATACTTTAAGGAAGTCTTTCCGTTGTGTGACAAAAAAAAGAAATGTATTTCTTTGTTTTTATTTTAAGTAAAGCACAAAGCTACACAATGGGCTGTCTGTGCTCTGCCCACCACGGATATCGAAACCCGGATTCTAGCATTGTAAGTCCGCAGACATACCGCTGTGCCACTGGTGGGCATTTATTTGTTATTATATTTGTTCTCAATGTTAAATTTCGTGATCTGTGTATTTTACTTTTATGAATTCGTTATCTTCTGATGGCAGTCCTATAGAGCAGCATGGGAAGCTTAGAGAGTTTTATCTAAAATTAGTGCGTTAAGACAGTGGTGGGCCTTGGGCGAAGTATAAATTAGTGCCCCCCCTCCTGCTTACTCATACTAAGTTTATTAGTAATAAAAAATAAGGAAATAAATGAAAAAAATATATTTAAGAATGAGTTTTTATTATCATTTTTATACACATTATATTTTATTAATTATTGTTATACTCGCAACGAGGGAGTGGGTCCCTGACGGCGGTCAGCCCTGGGCAACTGCCCCCTTTTCCATTGGATAAAACGGCCCTGTCTAAAATACACAACCATTGACACTTTACTTTTGACAGCTGAAACATACAAACAATGCTGTATAGTCAGTTGAAACATACAAACAATACTATATAGTCAGCTGAAACATACAAACAATACTATATAGTCAGCTGAAACATACAAACAATACTGTATAGTCAGCTGAAACATACAAACAATACTATATAGTCAGCTGAAACATACAAACAATACTATTAATATTGTTTGTATGTTTCAGCTGACTATTATAGTCAGCTAAAATATACAAACAATACTATATAGTCAGCTGAAACATACAAACAATACTATATAGTCAGCTGAAACATACAAACAATACTATATAACATACAAACAATACCATATAGTGTCTGTAGTTATATACCAGTAGCTATCCACGTTTTCCTGGTTTTTATTATAAAACGTCAACAAATTGTTTTTCTAAACAAAAATCCGTTTTATTTAGTTTTATTTTACAGTCAAGACTCTCTAATAACACAAAAAAGGCAAAAATAGTTTAGATCACAAGCCAAGATCTGGTTAACTGGCAAACTTTATATAACCATTGTGAAGATTAAAACTCTCTAGTCCGTGGTATGAAACTTAAAAGAACAAAAACATTTCTATAAATAACCTGTAGATTAAAATATTGTAGTCTTTCGTATAAAAATTAAATGAAAACATTTAAATAAACATTTTGAATATTACAACATTGTAGTCCCTGGTTTAAAAACTAAAATATTTCTATAAGCGTTCTGAAGATTACAACACTGTAGTCCTTGGTTTATAAATTAACATAAAACATTTCAATAAACATTCTGAAGATTGCAATACTATAGTTTCTGGTTTCACAATTAAAATTAAACATTTTTATAAATACTGTAAAGATTGCAATACTGTAGCCTTTGGTTTGAAAATTGAATAAAACATCCGTATAAACAATGTGAAGATAACAACGCTACATCCACTGGTTGAAAACTATAAAAAAGTCTATAAACAATGTGAAGATAACAACGCTACATCCACTGGTTGAAAACTATAAAAAGGTCTATAAACAATGTGAAGATAACAACGCTACATCCACTGGTTGAAAACTATAAAAAGGTCTATAAACAATGTGAAGATAACAACGCTACAGCCACTGGTTGAAAACTATAAAAAAAGTCTATAAACAATGTGAAGATAACAACGCTACATCCACTGGTTGAAAACTATAAAAAGTTCTAAAAACAATGCGAACATAACAACACTACATTAACTGCTTTAAAACTTAAACATTTCTACAACAACGAAAGATTGCAACACAATATCTACTGATTGAAAATTTTAAAAAGTTTTTTAAACAATGTGAAGATTACAAAACTACATCCACTGATTGAAAACTATAAAAAATTCGGTAAACAATGTGAAGATAACAACGCTACATCCACTGGTTGAAAACTATAAAAAATTCTGTAAACAATGTGAAGATAACAACGCTACATCCACTGGTTGAAAACTATAAAAAGGTCTATAAACAATGTGAAGATAATAACGCTACATCCACTGGTTGAAAACTATAAAAAAAGTCTATAAACAATGTGAAGATAACAACGCTACATCCACTGGTTGAAAACTATAAAAAGTTCTAAAAACAATGCGAACATAACAACACTACATTAACTGCTTTAAAACTTAAACATTTCTATAACAACGGAAGATTTTAACACTACATCCACTGGCTGAAAACTTCTGTAAACAATGTGAAGGTCAAAACACTACAGCCTCTAGTTTACAACGTAAGAACATTTCTATAAATAATGTGACGATAAGCTCAGTCACGCTCTGTTAGCAGAAACTAGCGAAAAAATATAAACAATATAAAAATTTCAAAATATTTTCCTAACCGACGATGAAGCTGACACTCACGTTAGTGGTTTATATATATGAGGAGTTTGTTTGTTGTAAAGCACAAAGCTGCACAATGGGCTATCTGTACTGTGCCCACCACGGGTATTGAAACCCGATTTTTAGCGTTATAAGCCTCCATATTTACCGATGAGCTACTGGGGGCACATGGAACAACTCATTTATACTAAGAAATTGCCTAAGATCCTGCAACTGTACTTCGTATCTTTCCTTAACTAGAGATGTAACAAACTGTTCCACATGTAACGGAAAAAGATTAGAAAGTTTTCATTGTTTATAAACAGAGATATAAATTAGCTAAGGCTCATGATAATTTTTTTAGTTATCGTGTTTCTTGAGAACTTGTTAGTTACGTAATGTAAAGATAGGACGGGGAACTGACACTCTGTGGAAATGAACTGACAATGTTCACATCACCTCTGTATACTGTAATGGGACTTTGTGCAAGCGTTTTAAGTAAACTTATTATGACTTGACTAAATGATAATGAACTGAAATCCGACAATTTCATCACCAAATCGTCAAAAGATAAGGAACGTATTTGGATGATCATACGTGCTTAATAACGTTGGTTATTTCACCAAATTACCTAAAAATCAAACTAAGCAATTAGAGGAAAAGGACGAGAATAGTTAGGCACGACGAGTGAAAAAGTGCTGATTAACCGCTACATTTTTCCTCGAATATCACACTAAATTAACATTATGGATTAGAATGAAGGATTACCAGTGCTCGTGACATACTCTGAGTAATAATGCCTTTTTTATTACCTTTTTTTGGGGGGGGGGTATATTTTTATAATACTTATTACTTATTACAGAACATTCATCTGTATGAGTGTAGCTGGTCGGGAAAGTTGTGTTTTGGAGGATGTAACATTGTTTTAAACTATTATATCGCTCGATGGAAGGATCTTCAATATCAGGGAATAGTTTTGAAACTAGTGTGACGTTCATTTCAAGTGTTTATGACACCCATACAAAGTCTGTTAAACATTTCTTTTGCTGACCACAACTTTAGGTTTAACAGGACGTTTTTTTTTCAGCAATACGTGGATGTTCCAAGGAAATACCATCTTGCTACTTTCCTCATGAGCATGTTTTTAGAAAGACAGAGTTTTGGGCCATTGTGTGAATGAAAAGTGGTAACATATTCTTGATTAGAAGTTATTATCAGATCGTGTTTTAAAGTTTATATTTTCCAAGAAAAACTTTCATCAAACTACCCTGGAATCTTACACTATCATTTCCAAGTTCACTTAATAAAACACACATAAAAGCTACACATTGTTTGTTTGTTTGTTTGTTTTTGAATTTCGCGCAAAGCTACACGAGGGCTATCTGCGCTAGCCGTCCCTAATTTAGCAGTGTAAGACTTGAGGGAAGCCAGCTAATCATCACCACTCACCGCTAACTCTTGGGCTACTCTTTTACCAACGAATAATGGGATTGACCGTCACATTATAATGCCCCCACGGCTGAAAGGGCGAGCATGTTTGGTGTGACAGGGATTTGAACCCTCAGATTGCGAGTCGAGTATTTTAACCACCTGGCCATGCCGGGCCCTCTTAAAAAATAATGAAACTATAATAAGAAATTTAGAAACTGTAAATGATACAAGTAAGGTTGTTTTGATTCTAACTTTTGGTTTTTCTACCAAAGTTCCTTTAAAACTTCTAATTGGTGTTTTAAGTCTTAGTATTTTGATTTATCATTTTATTTTAAATCCTATCATAATACTTAGTAAATATCTTACATCAGTTAGAACGAAGGACTTTTTAAGCTTTTGTGTATTTAATAATTGTATACTTTACTGAAAAGTTATACAAATAAGTAAAAGGAATTTCAATGAGTTCTAAATATTCTTCATGTATGGCTAATTTATATCTTTATTTTCTATTAAACTAATTTTATTAAAAAACTATGAATAACCTATGTACACATTGATGGTTTAATTAATGTGAGCAATCCATAAATTAATAATATTGTTTGCTAACCTCAGAACGCAAAATTGAAAGTAAAGAATAATGTACAACAATATGTCAACCACACTATATCTGCGGTATCCAGAAATTACATCTCATCAGGTTGGCTGTCAGTTACAGTAGGGGCTGAGATGCCATGTATATTATCCAATTTCATAAACAAAAACACTTATGGTATGAATTAAATTAAATTTGTGATGTGTAATTTTACAAATCAGAATTAAAGCGAGAATTAATATTACAAATTTATTTATATATTTATATGAACACCAATTATGTATTATTGTTATCTATTTTTACTTTAATTCACCCATTTTTCAGACGAATTGGCAAACCAACAACCTAGACTTATTGTCCTCATAGAGGATCAAATAACCATATATCAACAGGAGAAGACTACATTAGTAATTCTAAGAACTTAGGAGTGAAAGTTCAGAAGAACTTATAATATGTCATTCACACTATATCTGCCATATCTAGTGCAAACGAGATCTCATCAGGCTGATGATAAAAAAATATTAGTTATTTATTTATTTTAGTAAAAATTATTTATCTTTATTATTTATTTTTGCTTGAATGAAATTGATGGTCGATGAGATTTAATGATTGGTAGAAAATCCATTCCTTAAAAAATAGTATAATTGACCTGTTAATCGTTGTACTACTTAAACGAGATGATTTTAGTCCTACTGCAGACCAATTATCAAATATGAATATTCCACGGTACCTGCAGGAAACCACCAACAGATGGCAATATATATAAAGCATGGAACTCTATCCGCTACCAGAGTATAAAGCCCAGATACCAAACAACATTTTAAACAACAAAGCCCAAGCGTGTTGCATCTAAATAAGGTCGTTTTCAAGAAGTATCCCAATGTTATTTGTTCATTTTTATCATTGGATTGTTGTTAAATCTCTAAACTTTCTTTCCACAGAAGTAGGCTAAAATAATATAGTATTTAGTGAAGGGCAACAACATGATTTAGGAAGAGAATAATATTGACAGAAAGCAAAATTTAGGATAATATATAAAAAAGACGCAGATTATTAAGATACATGAATTTAGAATCGAACAATACTACGATGTACATAAAGTTGCAGATTATTTCACCAGTCTTCGTTCCATATAATAGAACAACATCAGACTGATGATTAAACTGAATAGTAAGTAGTAAAACCTTGCATTTACAGATGAAAAGAAGTGTTATGAGGTGCATGTTTGTTGCCTTAGCAAATATTGTATTTTGAAATACAAATGAGGTCATCGTGCCAAATAGCATGCCCTCTTTGTGTCTGAAAAATGATTTAGAGGACAAATAAAGTTCATTATGATATAATCGCAGGTTGGAACACATCAACATCCATCTACCGGGGCGCTTTCTGAAGACACTATACATGAGACAATTTGATCATGTCTAGACAGGTTCAACATCATCCCACTTTATCCTCATACAACTGTTGGTGGTTCACTTGTGAATCACATAATAAAACCTCTGTCAGTACAATTTGCTGCACCACTGATGACGCCCACAATTCTGCCACACCACATAGATGAAAGTAACGCCCATCCACTAATGACCAACTGTGAAATTATCTGTCTCTACTGCCTCATTTTGGAGTTATGGACCCTCTGACGGCACTGTGTGGATTATGATGTCACAGACCATTTTATATAAAGGGTTCAAAGCATATCCCACTTTATAATAGGCACCCTAACTGCTTATGCTAGAGAAATACTAATGAATATATTAATGTTCTCTTTAGTAGATCCAGTCGTGTAGAGTTTAGGACTATATATCTACTACGTCCTCCCTATCCTTACTTATGGGATGATGAAGTGACGTAGATGAAAAGTGCAGTCTGAGAGAATTTAAAACATCCTATTAAATATATATATAGTGGATGCTTTTATTATTCTAAATGAGATTTGCTTCAAAAACTTTCTTTATTCAGAGCTCTTAACTGAAACAGTAGTATTATCCATTGTTTTGTGCACATATAGATTTAACTGTGTTTGTCTGTGTCGTGCGTTTTGAATAAATACTATATTCTAGAATGTCTGTAAACTTATGCCTAGTCTTTTTTTCCAAATCACTTACGTCAGGAGTTCATATTAACTTTGCAATAATTATTCTACTGAATTTATATATAGAGCGGTTCTGTTTTTACTTGAAGATGATCTGTGTACTTTAGAATCCCACAAAGTAAAACAGTAAAAATAGAGTTTTGGTGTCTTGACCTTAGGATTTGTTAATTTGGAGTTTAATGTGTGTGTGTGTGTGTTGTTGTTGTTGTTGTTTTTTTACAATGCCTTTTCCATGCTATTTTTTGTAAATTTGTAATTTCAGATTTGGTGCAAACTGAAAATGGAATTCTTAAGGTGAAGAAATTATCATCAAGGATAAAAGCTTGACATTCAGTGTAGACCATGATATAAGAGATGAGCAAGTTCTACAATAATGATAAGTTATTTCTTAAACATTGGTCCTTTACCATTGCTACAGAGGACCTGTCTACAATGCAAGTTGGGCTGTAAACTCAAAAAGGTGAGCTACAGACCCGAACATCTAGAGCTCCTGATCAGGTTCTACATTGAGTGTTAACTTTGACTCATAGAAATTGTGGGTGCCCGAGGTCCAACATGATGGCTAGTGAGATGGTAGACTTATAATAGATTAGATTGATCTCTACAATACACTCATATCGTTGATGATTTGTGCAGCTGAAACCAATTCCTCTTTATTGTTATTCATTTACACTCAGAGGAGACTGGAGGAAGAAGTCTGTCAATTGGAGCTGTATCTGGCACAAGAGACAAATGTTGTTGGTAGGTATTGAAGTGAGTCTGTAGTATAGACAAGGCACGATGAGAGGCACGATGTTAAAACCATTTCGGGTTCTAGGTAGGTCTGGGACTGCACATAGCTTAAAGATGAGTATCCTAGAGCAACTCACCATTCTGTCAAATAAGGACTGAGAATTTACTCGAACTTAGAAGCTACTGGCTACTAAGAACAACCCATTTCACTAATGATTTTGATACCTCTCATGGGCTTTGACTGATATGCCACTAAATGAATAACACTACCACTAATGAAGGTTCCTCTGGGATCTAAATATCCACCCACGTGTTTGCTGTGCGTTGCGACCAATCCTACTAGGAAATACACTACAATGTCAAACAAGGACACTGCAGGAATGCCAGGGTTTCGTGAGCACTATACCCAAACACCAGCATCAGACACGATGTCCACAACACCCATTGAGAATGCCCAACACTGGTACTCAGTTGACCCTAGCCCAAATGGACCAGCCTATTGACCCTGGGGGCCCACCCCAAGGCCACCCGTCTACAGGAATTCAAGGCCAAAGTGGGTGTTGCGATGCCCCAGACACCACTCAACCACCAGGATCTTCTCCTCCACTACACACCATGGCGGGTGGAGTGAGTGGGCACTGAATCTTTCTCCTTAATTATGGATCCCCCAATACATATAAAAAAAAATGTTAAAACTCTGCTAATCGGTAAACGACCACGCCTAGAAGACTCCGAACAGTAGTCTCCATCACAAAGTACACTTGTACCTCGCTTCCTGATCCTGCATTCACTGTCCGATAAATCTCTAGGGCAAATGTCTCCCTTTTTTATTAAGAAGGGCTTAGAGGGGCTTGCTGGCTCTCCAAAGTCACTTAAGAAGATCCGTTCTGGAGACACCTTGGTTGAAATATCCACAGCTAAGTACAGTGAATTCCTCATGAATTCAAAGACCATCGGGGATATACCCATTGAGGTTACTCCCCATGCTTCCTTGAATTCCTCACGAGGAGTTATTGTTGAGAGGACTTGAAGTCTATCACCGAGTCAGAGATCCTTGCTGGTTTCTCCAGCCAAGGAGTTTGAGCAGTTCGAAGGATCTCCACTCATCAAGATGGTATTATGGTGCCGACCTCAATTCTGATTTTCATGTTTTCATTACCACGTCCACCTGCCACTATTAAGGTGGCTTATTTGAACTGCAAGGTACAGCCCTCTCTGATGTTTTCAGTGCCAGCGGTTCGGTCACTCAAAGACATCTTGTCGTGGTTCTGTGACGTGTGCTCGTTGCGGTGGCAAGGAACACGACACCTACGAGTGCAAAATGGACCCTCACTGTGTTAATTGTAGTGGTTCTCACCCCTCTTATTTTAGGTCTTGTCCCAAGTGGGTGGAGGAAAAAGAGGTACAGCATTTGAAAACTATTAATAACATCAATTATCCTGAGGCTCGGATGCTATTGTTCCTTACTCCATCTCGGACATATGCCACTGCACTATGCTCCACTGCTACAGTGGGAGTGCAGACGGACCTTTCCATGCCTTCATCTGAGTCTTTTTCACACCATGTGAGGGGTCTTCTGTTCTTTATGGATAATACAGTTGGTAGGTCTATGTCTACTCCAATCTCTGTCCTCACTATTCCTTCCAGTGACTGCCTGGGTCAACCTCCTCAGACACCAGCCTCTGGTGTCCGCTCGT
>NW_013668804.1:133203-133861 GCF_000517525.1 Limulus polyphemus
TTAATAAAGGCAATTTTACAGATTACTATTGTTAATCATTGATGTGAAGAACCTTAATAAAGGCAATTTTACAGATTACTGTTGTTAATGAGTGATATGAAGAACCTTAATAAAGGAAATTTTACATTCTGAACCTTATAATGAAGTACACTTCTCCGTGGATATGGTCAGAAGTATCAATACTAGAAAAGCGGTAGCACTAATTGAAGGAATACTTTCACGCGTATTCCAACCGCTCTCTCCCACTTATTTTTCTCTAATGATTTTCAGTCCTCTTCAACATCACAAATATGTAAACTAAAATAATCTTATCAAGTACTTATCCATTTTCATACCTTTTCACAGTCTAGTTCTAGTGACATCTGCCAGCCAGTCAAGGCCTTAACATAGAAATTCAGAAAACGAAAGAAAAAAGAAGGATAAGAATGGAAATCCAGACTTCGGATAAACGAAATGAACCAAACTTACGAGAGAGAGAAAAATAAAGATATGGAGAAGATTTCGGAGAAATCGGGAGATAAGCCTTATGGCCTTTTCCACACTCTCCTTAGATCCGTCTGTGGCAAGCCTTATGACATTTACACCACTCTCCTTAAATCCTTCTGTGGCAAGCCTTATGGACTTTGTACCACTTTCCTTAAATCCTTCTGTGGCAAGC
>NW_013668805.1:0-16192 GCF_000517525.1 Limulus polyphemus
ATTTCACAAATCAACAGAGTTTGAACAAACCTATTTCACAAATCAACAGAGTTTGAACAAACCTATTTCACAAATCAACAGAGTTTGAACAAACCTATTTCACAAATCAACTGAGTTTGAACCTAAATTTCACAGATGCAAGACATTATTTCATTTTCTAAGTAAGAAAACTATAAGTACAAACATGTTTTGGAACTACACTAAAAGATTCTTGTTCACACGTTTTTCACAAACACCAACATTGTATAATTCTCACTTGACACCGCTGCAAAAAGTTCAAACAAAAAACTTGTTCATTGTTGTTAAGAAATAACCATCTTAAACTAACATTGTTTTCCGATGTTTGACAATATTAAACAATGTAGATGGAGAGGTGTATAAACGACAGTCAAGAAAGAGAGCAGTTAGACAGACATTCTGATAAACAAAGAGAAAGGAAGACAGCTACAGAAGCAGACACAGAGCCAATTAGACAGGTACATTAAGTTAATTTCATTTTATACATTCCTGATACTAACAACCAGATGGTTAAATTCACAAGTTAAACTATATTTATTATCTCATTGTGACAAAGTCTTTCCAACTAAGTCACCTTTTTTTTTTTTATTCTCTTACTTCTGGTGTTTTTGTTTATCTGTGCTCTTATAGTACAAACTCCAAAGAAAGAAGAACCTACATTTATTTACAAATCATACAAGTAAACAGGAGCAGGTTAAACTACAACTGGGCACCAACTTCCAGCAGGATTCTGACCCCTAGACCACGTGATCTAGGTACAATGTTCAGGTGACATTTCACCATTAGCAGTCAAGTCTGAGCTGTGCTTTAATAAGTAATTTAAAAGAAAATAATTCACTAATTAGAAGGGCAACCGAGTATAACCCCACCCACTAATTAGAAGGGCAACCGAGTATAACCCCACTCACTAATTAGAAGGGCAACCCAGTATAACCCCACTCACTAATTAGAAGGGCAACCCAGTATAACCCCACTCACTAATTAGAAGGGCAACCGAGTATAACCCCACTCACTAATTAGAAGGGCAACCGAGTATAACCCCACCCACCAATAAGTGTACAGGATGAAATCAAAAGTTGCATGTCTGTCCTTTCCATTCCTATGTATACACGGCTACTTATGTTTCTTTAATCATCACACATATAGTGTAATCCAAGAAGTGTGTGTGTACATTAACTGCTTTTACTAAACAACCAGATTACCTTGAGTTCATATAGTGTTCCCTATATTATGTGAATTAACACATTCATCCACAGGGACACTTACTGTTCAGCGGCCTTGTAGTTAGTCACCGATGTAGTGTGGCCAATCACACAAACACTCACTGTAACAGTCACAAATATAGAAACTGTCGCAGTTTTTCAAAGATAATATGCACATTGTGTGGCATATAATTTATTTGTTTGATTCAAATACAAACTCCAAGGTTCTGTACTGTCTCTACCTGAACGATCCAAACACAATTGAGTCATAACAGCTGTCATTCTAGACTATAACCTCCAAGTAACTGTTGTTCACTTTACTATTCATCAAACTGTATAACAAAACAGAATGTTAAGAAATCAACTCTTGAGCAGGGCTTGAACCTGGAGCCTTCAAGTTAATACTTTACCACATTTCCAGGATTCAAGTCCCAACCAGAAAGCTTTCATCCTAACCATAACAACTACATGCATACAAGATAAAGAATGTACATCTGCTTAGCATTCTTGTAGCAAAGGTTCTCCAACAAAATAAATCATTAAGTTTACCCAATTTATCTTGGAGGATATCATGCTACCATCTTCCTGTCAATGACATAGTCTTCTAGAACAACCTAAACAGAAACAAATATATCTGATAAATATGAAGAAGAGACAAGGTTATTCCACTAATATTCGTGTGAATAATTTTTGTGAAAATGTAGATTAAGAATCACGTTTTAAACTAGTACGTCTTTATACACAGTTTTTATACAGTAAACATCCAAGTTAAAAGGGTTACCAACAGGAACACCTATCCCATGTGCTGATAAGTTGAATGAAAAAGGTTATACTTTTAGTTGAGTTGGAGATGATAGAGCATAGGTGACCTCAACGGGGTCAAATGACCATAGGTGACCTCAATGGGGTCAAATGACCTTTTGTCACATTACATCATCTTATCTTTGTCTTATTGAATTATTTGAAAGGGTCCACAGAAGGACTGATAAAATTATTATGGAAGAGTTATCTTTAGGTATATGTTAACATCTCTTAAATTTTTTCTTTTGAGAAAATACAAGTGAGAAGTGATCCTATTGAAGCTTATAAGACTATCCTATAACCCAATAATAAAGTACTTTGTTTTATTTCTGCTGTATTCCAGGTGATCCTATTGAAGCTTACAAGACTATCCTAGAACCCAATAATAAAGTATTTTGTTTTATTATAGCTGTATTCCAGGTGATCCTATTGAAGCTTATAAGACTATCCTATAACCCAATAATAAAGTATTTTGTTTTATTATAGCTGTATTCCAGGTGATCCTATTGAAGCTTACAAGATTATCCAAGGACTCAATAATAAAGTACTTTGTTTTATTATAGCTGTATTCCAGGTGATCCTATTGAAGCTTACAAGATTATCCTGAAGCCATGTTGGTTGTAGTGGAGACTGGTACTTTTGCTACAAGAGCTGAAGAGTGGAATCAATGATTTTCCGAGAGATAGTGTCGGTTTAATTTTTATTTTTCTGAAACAGTGGGTGTGCAAGGACAGCTTTGAAGGACAAAATAGCCCCTTGTTATTCATATAATGTTAGGTAAACTAGTAAACAAGGTTAACCTTGTATCTCCAAATAACCTCTAACATCAAAACTTTAGTGCACACTGAATCTGTTGCAAAATAAATTCTTTTGGAATAGTTTTATCTGAGCAAAGAATTTTTCTGATTGAGGTTTGTTTTTTATATAACATTTCAAGTGGCACTAGATCTGTATGCCCACGTTACGTCCAATATGCCCACGTTACGTCCAAGTTAGTTTCTTTATCATTTGTCAAATATAACTTGACTTTATATATATATAGCATCAAGTTTAACACATATTCACAGGCAAAAATGTTTACCCATATAAAGTTTTCTTTTTACTTAATAAATACACACAGACTATCAAGTCATTGATAGTCTGGTAACGTATATCTGTAGAGACTACTGTTTTTATTAACTAACAGCACACACATATTGGTGTTTTATGAAAAAAAACATATTTGAGTAAAGCCATAAAGGTGTGAATGTGAAAGAAGCTTATTAGGAGATGAGGCTCTGTGTGACAAAAACTACTTTAAAAATAAATTTGAAGTTCTTCGAGTTCAATAAAAAAAAAAAAATTAATACGTTTGGAACTTGTCTGTTGAAATGTACTTGGGTATAACTTATTTATATTTTGATTTCTTTTATATCGCTGTTAATGTTACGAGTTTTAATATAACAAATACAGCTTATTCGATTATTTCATTCTACAAATATTTACATTATAATACTTTGGATACGTTATAAAATTCAATTTTCAAACAAGTTTTCTGCTTTTCAATTAATCTTAAATTTAAATATAATAAAAACTAGTAATAGTAATACAGTATACTTTTACTCGTGTAAAAAAACAGAGAGAATAGTCAAAGTCGATTATTAAATAATGCTTAAAAAATAAAGATTAACAAATGGTTAAGCGACAGAAAAGAAGCGCCATATAGTATTAGTGTTAACAAACACAATTATGATTTATATTAATCAATCGTTACTTACATTAAGCCTAATATTATTTCCTAGGCCTAATATCAATAAATAATACGCTCCTATTTTCATGCACGATATACTTTGCTTTTTGACGTTCAGTTTCTCTTTCTTTACTCATGGATCTATATGTTGAGTAACATAGAAAATTATTTCCTACGAATATTTTCTGGTCAAATAAGATTACCTTTCCATATATAAAGGTGTAGTTCCTGTTGTACTTGAAGTTAATAGCAATAGGCGAGCAACATTAATTTTTACTTGTTAGATGTTTTAAACTGCTTTCAGATTAAGTTTTCGTTTGTGAAAATTTAGGTTACTAGGTGACAATAGTGTTCATACTTGGCTTTTGAGTTTTTTAACTACGGTATTGAGGCTAGTCGTATGGGATTTAATTTAAATAGACTAATGATATTAATAATACATCTTTAAAAGCAATAACTGGATGTTGTGTCACTGTTAGTTCAGAAAAAACATAATTTATGACCAAGTCGTCTCCATCTTAAATACTACTAATAGTATTTACTACGGAGCACAAAAACTTAGTTTGAACTGAAATAAATTTGGCAGTTAGTACAGTTACGAAGAGGATGGTTTCAAGTTCTTCAAAAGGATTACAGTGGTATTGGAGAAACATGCAATTAAATGACTGTTTATTGTCACCCTTACTAAACATGGGCTTATATGTTTACAAGAAAATACTACAAACGCAGTATTTGGAAGATAACCAATCACGAAGCCGTGTTTTTTCTTATGTTAATAATCATAAGATAATTTGTCCAATCAAAGAACACGTATCACGTGATATCGAGTAGCAGGTTAGCGTGCTATATGTTAAGAGATACTCATAGAGATAATATCTTATAACACACGCGCGAAGCATGAATTTTCGCACGAAAAGAATGTATTTATTTGTTTATAACTTAGTGGAGTATAAAACAATAATAAACAGAGTTTTTGATATATATACAAGAGTAAATGTTAGTGTTATGACGAGAAATACACTTCTTGAGTAAATTATTAAAAATAGTATGAAGTATGAGATGAGGTATTTGAGATCACTGGAATAACTACAATTTTAAATGACATACTAACATCGAGTTTATTAAAAAAAGGAATTAATAAATTCAACATTTCGCTTAAGTTAATTTGATCAATGTTATCAAGTGAAACAAAGAGTAAGAAATAATTCAAAGTTCAACAGTCTACTAAAAAAATCATCAACCAAAGAACTGGGTGAATATGTAGTAAAAAATTATTTGTTTGTTTTGTAATTGAGCACAAAGCTACACCCGGATTCTAGCGTTTTAAGTCCGTGGACATGCCGCTGTGCCACTGGGGGCATAGTAAGAAATAATAAAAGAGTCTATTTCCTTTTTAATGTGTATATACATATATAATATATACTTGGATTACCCTCATCTGTTTCAATGTTTGTTTTGTTTTGAAAATAAATTATGTCCGTAGATAGGTTTTACTTAATTATTATTTTTAAAAAAACTGTAAATGAATCAGTTATTAAGAAATAAAAAAATCTAGTATCAGTTCAAGTTGTTTGTATATCAATTAATAAAACCTTACGAAGTTTAAACTTTCTGAATAATAATATCTTGCAAACATTTTTTTCTGTCATCAAGTCAATTTAAGAAATGGGGGGGGGGGGCTTTGAAGACCAGATTACTGACCAAGAATCAGGTGTTTGAGCTACTGTTTGACGCGATATGTCGAGAAGGGAGAAATCACGTAACAAACCCCGATGTGCATATATACATACATAAGGTTTTAGATTGCTGACTCGCCTACCACCACCGGAACATAACTTGGCTTTTCCGTCATACCTAGATAAAACACGGGAAAACTCAAGCAATGTACCGATTGTCAGCTACCACAGTGAAGTCGCGCATGCGCAGCGGTTGCTATGTTAATATAGAGGTAGATTGGCAGAAGTCTAGGACGGTAGTTCTTGAAGACTGATAGATATTCAAACACATAAAGCTGTTTTCTATGAGTAGTCAAACAAACTGGTGTTTTATTTATTAATGTTTCAAGTTATCAAAAACTTGGAAGGTGGACGGTATTTTACTATAGTTCAAACTAAGCTCTTATTATACTTTTGTATTGTGTAGAATCAATAAACATAGCACAGTTACAGAATAAAACTCATTATTCACATGATCATATAAATACCAGTAAAAAAACATTTTAAACACGGCCGGATTATCACCTGGGCCCAGGACCGTGCCCTAATAAGCCCAGAAAAAATCGAATCGTGTTCTTTGTTCACATTCTTGCATGAGTGTGTGTATTCTTTATGCCAAAGTTGTTCTTCGGTGGGATAGCAGTAAGTTTAAGGACTTCCAACGCTAAAATCCGGAGTTAGATTCCCTGCGGTGGACTCAGCAGATAGCCCAATGTGACTTGCCTCTAAAACAAACAAATGAACGAATTCGTTAAATATAAATACATTTATCATTTTATGAAAAATGTTTATCCTTTTTTGAACATCTTAATGGCTGTCTGGATCGGTATTTGGCCGCTTTCTCACGACCTGGGAGGGTCAGGTCAACCTCTTCCTTACTTCTTAATTGTTTTGATGTATAAAACTGCATTACTGTGCATTATATACAGAGACTTTAGTTACAAAGAAATTATAAACACTCATTATATTCTCAAACAAATCTCTGTGGCAATCTCCAGCTGCAGCTTAGCATTTTACATCTCGAACTAATGCGATCAAATAGTCAATAGTTACAGTAAATCATCATGACTGTATCAGTCAGCTACTAGCTATGTTTATTATTATTACAATGTATAAAGTTAACTACCATATCAAGTAATCCTTTGCCCATAGTTGAGCATAAAAAAGCCAGCAAACAAGATAAATAAAAAATTGAGGATACAAAAACCTGCAAATAGAGATCGTAAAAAAAGATAAAGAAACAAGGCTGAGGACACCATTTACTCAAGCTACAAATCCCTATTTTTGCCTCCACCAAAAGAAGGTCAAAAGATGAAAGTCAAAGACTTCGACAAATATTGTTACAAACATGTGAGTAAAATTTTAATTACGCCACCTTCTTGAGAATTCGAGAATAAGCATCATTATTTTCTTTTTTTCTGTATTTATCGAGTTCAACAAATTTATTTTCACGTAGGTAAACCCGTTAAGAGTTTTGTCATTGATGAAGGTCGTAATTCTTTTTTTAATATGGTAGGATTGTGCCTACCCCCACTGAACCCCCTTTTTTTTTCAGGCCGATGGGCTCGGCTTGGTTAATTCAACACGGGTTTTCAAGGTTATATTTAAGGACTCTAGCGTCTACAAGTTTCTCATTATATATGTGAAATTTAACATTAATTTTCGTTTGATTTATACCATGTACATACAAGATCAAGATTATTAGCATAACCTTTTCTAACGTGACCATCGTCAGTAGCCTAGAACTATTCAAAAAATTCAAAAGTTTAGTCCCCCGGTGAGACAGTGGTAAGTTTACAAGTTTGCAACGCTAAAACTGGGCGTTAGATTCCCCTCAGTGGACACAGCAGATAGCCAAATGTGACTTTGCTCTTAAGTAAACTAACAAACTAACTAAAAAGTTTAGTTTTGGTGATTTTTAGCCATAACTGATCTTTTAATTCCAGACAGTGTTATATTTTGCAATCTGTCAATCTGTATAATTATTTTGTCTATGTATGTATGTATGTTTGTTTGTTGCACAGCGCAAAACCACATCTGACCATCTGTGCAGTGCCCACCACGGGTATCGAAAATTGATTTATAGCAATATGAGCCGTCAGATTTACCGCTGAACGATTAGGAGGCGTGTGTATGTTATAATTTGGTGTTTACCTTTTTATGTTGTTTAGATTGTTTTAAAATATCCTGTGTCATATTCGCTGTTGTTGCAGTGTTTCTGCAAAGCTACACAAGGGCTATCTGTGCTCTATCCGTCGTGAGGAACCGAACTCCGGATATTAGCCATATAAGCTTGTAAACTTACCGCTGATCCACCGGGGAACATGTTTTAGTTGTTTACATCAATTCTGTGGCCAACTTAACAAGTTTAAGAACATATTGTTGAAGTTTTGTACTCATTCACCTTTCCCTTTTATCTAAAAACTGAAAGTTCTTTATGTAATTTTTTTTTATTACTATTGTGAGTATCCAAACTCTTGTTAGGTACACACGTTAGATAAATTTGCCGAATTTTCGTATGCTTTTATATGTTGTTCCAAACTTTTTACCAGTCCAATAAAATGGTTTCGACGCTAATGTGCCATTTTCATAACGATTCGGGAATCTAGGCTTTCTCTGTTGCATATTATTATGAAATTCAGTTTGTCTTCAGTGCCATCTGGAATATTATATTGCAGCAGATGCCAAGGCTAAAATTCACCATTGTTTTTAAGAAAGCGCGTAATCAGAAGTTCGCCAGAGAAGCAAGGTTACTGATATCATAAGTTGTTTTTGTAGACAGTAATATATTATTAAATCTCTAATTGCCGCCATATCAAACCAGACGAACATATTGTCTTGGTTAATATTTATGGTTTTAAAATCAAAGTTGACAATGTTTTAGAATTTAGACAACTTGCAGTTTTATCTGTCAGTAAGAATACCGCAAACCAAATATAAGGCTAGTATATAAGTTAGAAACGTAATGGTTGAACGTGACTCAAGGCCATTGTGTTATCTAGATTTTGAAGGACATTATTAATAACCTTGGTTCGTCGTTTTAAGAGTAAAAACAGGAATCACCATATTTCAACATCAAATTAAAGTAATCGATGTGTATAGTAGCAAATTATAGGCTTATATGTATAAAAGAAACACACAAACTTTCAAATATCGGTCAAAACTGTCGTTTATATTAATTAAGCATTATTGATAAACAAACTTACTAAAAAAGTCTTACTGATTTACAACAATATTGACGTCGGATTTGGCAATTTATAATCTGAAATTTAACCGAGGCTTTTTATTATTTTCACAAGCAGAAACGCCATCCTACGGGTGTTTATTTAAGTGAAATAATATACATTTTTTCTATCACATCAGGATTTTTTACAAATCGGGAAGGAAAAACTTACTTAGATCAAATTATTATTTCGTTTACCACAATGGACATTTTTAGTATTATGTTTGCTAACAAAAATACAAACAAACTGAAGAAAAGGAAAAGAACATTGATGTCAAACGACTATGCATCCTCATTTATCCTGATTTTATTGTGTGAAATCTACGTCTTTTCGTCTCAAAACTACGTGTTGTGGTCTTTCTTTTATGTATTGCGTTATGATGTTTTGTTAAAAACCTGTACATGATGGAGGAAAATGAATATCATTTTCGGATTCACAGTACAGGAATTACTGTGGAACATGTAAAAATTTCAAGACAATAAAACCATCGCAGGCCTGTGTTATTAATCGTAATATTCATACCTCATTGAAAAAAAATTAGAAAAAGTGAACATTTTCTAAAAAAAAATGATTTTTCTGGAAAGTACTGCACAAGAGAAGTGTTCGAATTGTGCTAGTATAAACTGTAATGTTTTCATATATTAAAAGTGGTACCCATTATTAAAATTATAACAGTTTTTTTAAGAACTACATTTCTTTAGTACCACATTTACAAATTACACCAATAAAAATATAATCAAACCCTCACGTACAGTCCTAGTGAAAATTGTGTTCTTGTTGTGAGGAGAGTACTTTTTAAAAACGGGCGTTCTTTGGTAAAGAAATGGTTATTTTTCTAATTGTCTGAATCTTGAATACCCAAAAAGTGAATTTTTGTAATGGATTTTTGTTAGTGGTGCTATTCAATAGGTGACGCTACACTGTATTTATTATTTTGGCCATAAACATTGATACATATATTCACGCTACGTCCATTATATTAAGATGAGTTTATTGATTAAATAAGTTTCAAAAATAAATTTTCTGTTCTTAAAAAGTTTTTATAGTTTAACTAAGCTTCTATAAAATAATATTTGAAATCAAACACTAATTTAAGATGAAAAGAATAATTATTTTTCATTATAAATAAACACACATACATATATCTTGTACAACATATTGAATTAGTTTTTCCACAATACATGATAGTATGAGCAATAAGTCTTTCAAAATTAGATGAAAGGTAATTACATATATATTTGGGTATTATCACTCTTAGCTAGTTTCGGCCAACAAAAACTTCCCGAAATAACAGAAAGAGAGTTTTCCACAGGAAGGTAAGATCTACCTCCGTAGTATTTACGGTAAAAAGTTATGATGCGAAAATGCCGAACATAAGTCGCGAAATATTTTCATTTCACGAAGCAATTCCTCTATTAAATGATACAGGAAAAAATAGACAATAGTTTCAAAACTGGGTATAAACTGAAGAAATTACAAAACGTGTCCTTGAAAGACACAGTGAAGAGAGGTGATCATTTCGACGAATTCGAGCCAATATTTTACGACTGGTTTTCAAGATATAACTTGCAAGTATATACATGTGTGTGTGTGTGTAAAGGAAGAACTAAAAAAAAAAAAAAACAATACAAGGACGTGACCTCTGTGTCCTTATAACTAGTTTCGATCATTGTCCTTTTGTACACACAAGTATTCAGTTTGCATCGAAATGGTGTACTTACGTGTTTCACACTTACAAAAAAGAAGCCTATAATTCTATAGGCATTTGAAGAACTTGTAGCATTCCGCCACAATTTAATTCTTCGTATTTCATTGGTGGTAGTGTCCAGGGTCACTGATGAGGAGTGGAATTCTCCGAAAATAATTTGGCTCAAAGACACACCCCCAATGAAATAATAGACCATTCCAAGCTCTTATTTGTTGTTAAACAAATGTTTAAACAACTCTATTCAAATATTCAGCTTGCAGTGTTTAGAACTTTTACAGAAAAATAAATTTCTGTTCTGTATTTTGTCAGAAACTAAGTGAAAAAATCAACAGGTTGGGGAGAGAGGGTGCGAATAAAAAATGACCATACTTAAAAGGGGACTATGGATAGAAAATATTCGGAACATTAACAGTTGAAAAATAACAATCTTACGCCATCTATGAGAAGCACTTGTAAGTTTTCACGTACCAGTTTATTATTCTAATTCGAATATGACCAAAACATTTTTCGTATAAAATAAAGATAGAATAAAGGTACCAGCTACACAAAGATGTGATATGTGCTTATATTTAAGTAGTTCAATTAGAGGGGATTGCTAATGCATTAATTGTAGTTGTAGATGAGGGTAAGTATTTAGATTTGATGCATTTGGATTTTCAGAAAGCATTTGACAAGGTGCCACATAAAAGGCTTGTAAAAAATTATATCCGTATGTGTGGATAAGTCAGGATAAATTGGATAGGAGAGTGGCTGGATGAAAGAAAGCAGAGGGTTGTCACAAATTGAGTCTAGTCAAACTGGATTAATGTCACAAGTGGGGTACATCAAGACTCACCCCTAGGATCTTTGCTCTTTTTGGTTTACATCAGTGACATAGATGAAAGAATGGTCAATAAACTACTTAACTTTGCAGATGATATCAAGGTCTTGGGTATTGCTAGCTGTGAAGAGGATGCTGCTGTTTTACAAAAGGATTTAGATCAGTTAGTGAGTTGGGCAAATAAATGTTAGATGGGTTGTAATTATAGTAAATGCAAGTTAATGCATGTGGGTTATCATAATTTGAATTATAAGTATAATTTGGATTGGAATTAACCTTAACAGTGTTATGAAAGAAAGGGATCTTGGTATAATAGTCGATCAGTCTCTAAAGCCATCCAAGCGTAGTGCTGTTGCTAGTGATAGGGCAAATAAGATTTTAGGTTTTATCTTCAGAAATATTGAATACAACTCTAAAGAGGTTATGCTTTCATTGTATAGGCTGGTTAGGCCAAATTTGGAATATTGTGTTCAGTCTTGGGCTCTTTAACTTAGGACATTGAATTGTTGGAAAGGGTTCAGAGAAGGGTTGCCTGGGATGGAGGGGTTGTCATAGAAGGAGAGGTTGAAATCTCTCAAATTATTTTCTCTTGAAGAAAGAAGAGTTAGGGGGGATCTGATTGAGGTGTTTAAGATTGTAAAAGGAATTGAAAGTGTTAATGCATCATCTTTTTCATATTTAACAGTGAAAATAGTATGACTAGGGGACACAAGTATAAATTTTGGCAAGGTGGCTGTCATCTTCAGCTAAGACAGTTTCATTTTTTTAACAGGGTGGTTGGCCTTTGGAAAGGGTTGCCTTTGGATGTTGTAGAGGTAGTAAATTTAAGTGAGTTTAAGAAAACGCTTGATAAGTATATGAATGACAAGGGCAGGGTTTAAGATTTTTTAAAAATTATTTAAATTTAGTTTAGAGAATAGAATAGAGATGACCAATAGGTCCCATGTTGTTCCTAAACATTATTTTATGTTAAAAAATCGAGCCAAGTTACATAAAATGCTGAGCTCTGTAAGTATATAATCCAACAAAAAGAGCAAAGTTTTATAAAGATACACATATATGTAAACATTTAATATTAAAATTGCTACTAAGTTAAACAAGACACAACTTTTGCAAGCATGACCTCCACATTTTGTATTCATATTTCTTCTAGTTTATGCTGCAATGGAAACGGACGGACCAAGATCAATGTGCTAAGCTATCTACGCAAAATAACCTTCATAGTGTAAAAAGTAATAATGATATCGAATAATTATAATATTCAACATTTCAAACACTAAAACCAAAAATAAATAAAATTGCTGTTTTTGTCGTTTAACAGGTTCTTTTAGAAATATTTGTCAAAAACAATGTGAAGTCCAGTCGTCGTAACGATAACGAATTAATTTATTTCTTCAATAACGTTTGCTACAGACTAACCTTCGTTGATAGGCCTAACTTTACAATCTATACCAGCATTTCTCAAATTGGGGTCTGCAAGTCATGTCCGAAATTTCATTAAAATAATTTTCTAATATGATCTATATAACAAAAAATATTTTCTCAGAATTAAATTATTTAATTTTGAAATACAGTTTTTCTTGTACACGGAATCTTCTTTTTCAAAACAAACAACATCGATAAATTTGAGGTTCCGCGAAAAATAGTTAAATTAAAAGGGGTACTCAGGTTTCTAAAGTTTGAGAACTGCTAAACTATACAATCTATCTTTCTATATAACACAAGAAGCTTTGTTTGTTTATTTGTTTGTATTAAGCACAAAGCTATACAATGGGCGATCTGTGTCCTGCCTCCTAGGGGTATCGAAACCTAGTTTCAAGTGTTGTAAGTCCGCAGACACACTGCTGTGCCACTAGGAGGCAATAGAGGAAGCTTCTAGATTCTACTGAGGCCTCATGGCCAATGATACAGTGGGACTTGCCCACCCAATTTCAGATTCCAAATCGATATAAAAATTAATAACAAATCATTAATACAAAAGATAAGTACAAAAAGAATAATAATTAAAACTGTATCATCATTTCTGTAAAATGTGTAGGGATGAATATGTAAATAAAAATATTTTTATTAAAAATGTCTACTTTTAAAACACATAGTATAATTGTAGCATCTATTTTATTAAGTATTTTAATGTCATATTTACGTGTCTTAAAAATCACAAAATATTTCACCATTTTAATGCACTGAAACTTGCTTTTCAGCCTGAACAGTCACACAGTGCCTGACGCCAGCTCTTGAGAGAGAGTGACATAGTGTATATTGGGCTGCATGAGAGCTCTAGCACTACCATTATACATAGTTGGGTGGGGGCGGTCACAAACAGATAGAGTGTTCTGTGACACTGAGAGTTTTGCGAAGAAAGTCATTTAATTTCAGGTGTAAACTGAATAAGTTATCTTTATCTACACTTTTAGTTTCAGAACTGATGAGACTCAGTTCCAATTTCACATGCCACAGTAACATTCAAGTGCGATCTGGCAGCAATACACAACTGGTAATATCTCGTGTTAGCAAACCCCTTATTAATGGTTAGCAATGTTTTTTATTCTACACATTTCGAGAGCGGAGCCGTATTCCAGTGGCGAGCTGCATTACTACTGTGTTTCTTTTTTCTTTTGAAATAGTTACAAGTTTAGGTTATTACCGTACTGTTTGGTGTCATTTGTTCTACAACTTATTTGTTTAGTTATTCAAGAAAATAAATGCAACTGAAAATTTACAGACGATTTTAACTAGTAGAGGGAAAATCACTGCGTCTAAAGGATTTATATTATTTATAAGAACTTATATATATTCATATGTGCAAGATTGTCCAGTCAGTTGAAAATAAATACTACATGTACATTCATTACCTTATAATATTTTTGATGTGTGTAATACTTCTTTATTGCACTCTGTAGGGTACCTACTCACTGCATGATTGTATTTATTTTAAGTAGCTCAATCAGAGGGGTTGCTAATACATTAATTATAATTGAAAGGGAAAAACTATAATATGGTAATTCGTATTGTGTGGATATTTAGTAATATTGGGCTGTTTTAAGATTTATTTATTTCCTTTTTTATTGTGGTCACAGTGAAGTATTAATAGTAGTTAAGTGATTTAGATTAGTTCCTCCCCCCCCCCAAAAAAAAACACGCCGCCCTTCTCCTAAATACGTGGGTATCCCTTTTAGCACACATGCAGTTCTCAGGCCTTAATTTTTTCTGAAATTTCTAGACCTTGTGTCATTATGACCTCATAAAAACTCTCTCTAATAAACAAGCATCTGAATTCCATTATCAAAAATACAGTTGGCAAAAATATTAATCAAACAACTAACTATGAAGAATAATTGAGTAATGTCATTACTTACGAAGCCAGTTCTTAAGCTTACGTCTGGCTGAAAATGGTTGTGTAATTATAAGTCAGAAAAAATGTAATAAACATAAGTTTTTACCTTATAAAATTTTAAAGAAAAATCATCATCCTCCCAAAAAAAGAAATATTGATTAAATTTTAACTAGCGAAATATATTTTACAGCGTAGCTCTGTAATATATTTCTATAGTAATACTAATAAAAACCTGATTTCATCAGTATAGATTTATTAACCTTTTATTCATAGAAATTTTAAAATGACTTAAATAAATATTATATAAAATAAAATAGCTACTAATAATTGGTTTAAAAACGAAATTCAATGAAATAAATTAATTAGTATACTTTGTATTTTCGTTTGATATCCACCTTCGATCTGGGTTTTTCAAGTACTCATACGGAGAAAACGGGAAGGTCAGTTAGAAGGTTTGGTGAAAAGTATATTTGATATTGTTTAATTTGTTCTTAAACTACTTCAAAGTAATTGTGTTGAAATTGTTTGGGAATTTTTTTTCTGGAACAGACGAAATATTACATAATCTGTTAGCTTACAGTGCAAGCGAAATATTTGTATATGTGTTAATCCTTAAAATGTGTAATTGGTCACTACATTAATACTGTGGTACTGTAACTAGTGTTAGTACCTCTACTAAGTAACTTAAGCCTTAAGGGATTTGTGTAATGAAAATTGTTATGCTAACACAGTAGTAAATTAACAAACGGCTTATAACTTATAAGGATAATGATAATTATTGTAGAAAATATACTACATGCTTCCATAGTACGAAATATATATTTTCTGGTATAATTATTATTGGGTTTGCAAGTCGTTTGTTAATTGCTAGTACTAGTAATTAGTAGTATTAATAACTATTACTACTAGTTGTAGTGGTGTCAATACTATTAGTAATTAAGTAATAAAGTACTATTACTTTTAGTAATACTGCCATTGATACACTAGTTATCTAGAAATTACTTAATGAAGTAGTGATACAGTTCCATGAAGTTTTAAGTAATAGAGCTATTATTAATAGGTTAACTATTAGTATTATTTTAATCATATTTTAAGGCTCTCACGTGTCATATTTTATTAATATTAGATCATGTCCAGTGATAAACAATGTACAGAACAACTGAAAGTGAGGTTTAATCATTTAAATTACTCCATTCGAAAAAATTTCCCTCAGACTGATTCTAGAAGTCTGTTCATCTTTATATTTTAATCTAAGCCAGCATTTAGCCCTAGTGAACTGTTTATAATCTCATCCTTATATTTAATCTAAGCCAGCATTTAGAAACAGTTCACTAGGAATAATCTCATCCTTATATTTTAATCTAAGCCAGCATTTAGCCCTAGTGAATTGTTTATAATCTCATCCTTATATTTTAATCTAAACCAGCATTTAGTCCTAATGAACTGTTTATAATCTCATCCTTATATTTTAATCTAAGCCAGCATTTAGCCCTATTAAACTGTTTTTAATCTCATCCTTATATTTTAATCTAAGCCAGCATTTAGTCCTAGTGAACTGTTTATAATCTCATCCTTATATTTTAATCTAAGCAAACATTTAGCCCTAGTGAACTGTTTATAATCTCATCCTTATATTTTAAT
>NW_013668805.1:17164-22336 GCF_000517525.1 Limulus polyphemus
GTTTTATATTATTCACAATAATAATGGACATAAAAATGTATTTGTTTTTCTTTACTTTTAAGTTGTGTACAATCATTAAGATATAAAAAGTATTTAGAACAAATGTTTTAGTTTGTTTAAAAAAAAAGGTAAAAGTTAACAGTTGCAGGACATTCAGGTGACATCTTTCTTTTATATAGAGGTTATGTCTACGTCCATCATGTCTAACGTTGAAGCTTTATCCACAGCTCCTTTTGATGCCCGCTTTCCAAATCAAAACCAAACCAGGTTTGTAATAATTCTTTTTTTATGTTTGTGTAATAACTAAACATGGAAGGACTTCCACACCTGTTGTTCACTTGGTTAAGAGAAAAAAACAAAAAAACTATAGTTAAGATGAAAGGAAATTTGTAAGAGTAAATAAGGACATAATAATATCTTTTGTAAGTTGAAATTATGATTAATACAACTGGGAGATAATAAGACATAGTTTGGAAGTCATTTTCCATACTGCCATCAATATACAAACACCAAGAGAGAGTACGATAAGGAATGGTATAAGTTGTAGAACTAACTATTTACTTGGTACTATTTTAAAAGTGAGTTAATGAATTTCATAACAAAACATTTGGTATATTTTCCTCCAGCTTAGCAAGCGTTGAGCTGCTTTTTGTGTGAGAAGAGGAAAAATCCACTCTATACTTTAAATAAAAGTGGTTTTCTCTGACAGTACATGATCTCTAATAACATGTGAACTGCATAACAAAAACGCTATCAGTGTTGGAATTATTCCCATTATATGCTGATGGGGTCGTCTACCTGTTTTAGATAGAACATGAGTGATTTCGTCTAGTTTAACAGGCAGAAACATAAAATTATTCAATACATGCAACAGATAGACTCCACCAGTGTAATTTTATGGATAAGTTTCAATAAATGTTTCAACTGTTGCTGTGTTTCAAGAATGTTTGTTTCATGAATTTATCACTGAATGTACTTTTTTACTTTAAAAATTTGCATAACTGAGTAAGTTATAAGGTAACTCTTTCTGTTATAAAATAATTAGTTTGGTAAAATATATATATATATAAATTTGATGATAAGATAAAGTTAAATTGCATCTCCTGAACTTGTTTCTCAATCTGTGTTCGATGAAATGTAACCACGTATATTAGAGAGTGTTATAAATAAAAAATTAAATAATTGGATATATTAATTTACAGGTCGGTAATGGTGTCCCACGAGTGTTTCCATATCATGCTTATGATGACTTAGCTTGTTGTTGATAAATGACAATTTCAGAGATAGTACATATTTAACAATTTGAAAGAAAAAATAACAGTGGGTAGATTTGTGTAAGTTTTGTTTATTGAATATAGAGATAGATTTTACACTCATTTCATGCAAGCAGAACCACATTAGCTCTGGACTAGTATGTATGGAATTCATAATAGTCCAGAGTGGAAATTTGATAGTCCCTGTCATCAAGTTAATGGACTTTTACACCCCTGGATAAAGAAAGTATCATAAACCACAATAGTGATTCTTAATACGGATCACCATGAAATTTCACAAAAATGCTAATAGAACATATGGACAAAAACCATATTAAAAAAAGGAGACTTGAAACAACACCCGAGACCTTCTGTCTCAATGACTAAGGCTTCTAAAATATTGACAAGATTGTTAGAAAAAATTTAGTATTAATTCAGTTGTTCTTGATATTATTATTATTCACATTATTCTTCTTTCACAAGCCTACAGAAGAAATGGCTATGAATATTTTATCCAAACCTACTAGAAAAACTTGTGTGCAGGTCATAGAACTATTTTTATGTTGACTCTTGAAGAAGGAGGAGAGATTTTATCAGTTTTTCATCACTACTGGCCAAGTTTCTCTGTGAAGCCATTTGAGTGCTGAAGCATACAGCAAAAATGGCTTGGTATACTGTGCCAAAACCTATGCACAGCTACTAAACAAACTCCCACGAAGGTTATAGATCAATTTTTAAGTTGATTCTTGAAAGTCGTGATTTTCACCCTCTAACATTTTCTAAGTTCTTCTTTGCTACCAAAATAAGCTCTCTGAAACTAATCAAACATCTAATAACGTAGAAGTCATTTAAACACCTTTTTACTAGTCAGGAATGCTCCATTTTATACAAGTTGGAAATGCTTCATTTTATTAGAGTAAACAACGTACATATGTAGCTTAAAACTTAATCACCCTAAATGGACATAAAAAATCTTAGGAAACAAGATAATTGAAAATTTTTAATTTAAGAAGGGGAATAGGGATCATCCAAGAAGTACAGAAAGAAGTTGAATCAAAATGCAAAAATTATATTTTGAAGCCTACAACTAGGGACTCTAAAAAAAAAAGTAAACAAACTAGGCTACATTATTTTATCAAACTATGAATCCCCTTTTTGTAGCTTGAGAAAATAATGTAGACACAACTTACTACCTAGTTTGTTTGTTTCTTCTTTTTTTTATTTTTTTTTTAGAGTTCCTATTCATAATCTTGAAAATATCTTTGCATCTTGATTCAACTTGTTTCTGTACTTTTTGGATGATCCCTATTTCCCTTTTTAAATTAACAATTTTTAGTTATCTTGTTTATATGAAATTATAAGAAAAGATTTAGTGGGTAGAGGAGAATCTTTTCCCCCCCCCATGATTTTCAGACCCTTGCCACATCACTTGTAGTGAAATATGGGTGAGTTTCTTTAATGAGTAAAAATATTGTAAAAGTTGAAAATTTGTATGTATTAACAGAATCTATAATAAATTATATAAATATCATAAGGTTTCTATTCCTTGACATACTGCTATTGCAGTAGTACCTTCTTCATATGTTTTTCAAAACTAATCACACAGGAACTGTTGGCAGAATTTTGTGGATTTTTACCGATGTCGCAAGGTGAAGGGAGACGATTATGAACCTTGCAATTACTTCAAGAAGGTCTACCAGTCTCTTTGTCCTAACAGTTGGGTAAGGAGATAAATTGTGTTTTGATAGACCAAGATACATCTGTGCAAATGATCTGTTCATTTTAAAATTTTCATAACTCGTCTTATTTTACTTTAAAAAAATGATGAAAGTTTTTCGGTGTGATTGTACCAGTTCTTGTTGATCCGGCCATAGTAACCTTATTTATAACCAAGAAAAGTTTATAGTCAAACAGTGTCTTCTCATGAGGACTTTTTTTTTTACATAAATTATAACTGCTTGGATTACAGTAAAAAGGTTTTGCCATCACTGACAAATTATTAATACCAACAAACAAATCTTTTAGTGTGATTCTGATTTGTGGAGTAGATAGATGGGTACTAAAAAAGACAACACAAGTATGAAACAAGACAAATCACCAGAATAATGAAGTCTAAAAATTTGTTTATTTTATTCACTTATTTTTTGTTAGACTTTTCCGTACAGGTTCCATTCTAAACAAAACTGCTAGCAGAGATTTTCTTACTCAGTACAAGATATTCCCAGGATGTAACTCTTTTTAACTGATATAAAAATAAAGCACTAAGATATACGTACAGTACACGTTGTAATTGATAAACACTTAGTGGTAGCATGAACATCCTTACCAAAAAAAACTGGATAAAAACACTGAATTATACACTTTAATGAATTTTTTTCTTTCTTTTTAACTAATATAAAAATTAAGCACTAAGATATAAGTACAGTACACGTTGTAATTGATAAACACTTAGTGGTAGCATGAACATCCGTAACAAAAAAACTGGATAAAAACACTGAATTATACACTTTAATGAATTTTTTTTCTTTCTTTTTAACTGATATAAAAATCAAGCACTAAGATATACGTACAGTACACGTTGTAATTGATAAACACTTAGTGGTAGCATGAACATTCTTACCAAAAAAACTGGATAAAAACACTGAATTATACACTTTAATGAATTTTTTTTCTTTCTTCTAGGTGGAAAAGTGGCAAGAACAGATAGAGGAGGGGAAATTTGCAGGAAAGATTTGAAGTATATTTTAGCAAAAGTTAAAAGATCGTAGCTAATCAAGATACAGTGACACGAATTCAGTTAATACATTAATGGAATTTCATTATAATTTATAGAAAAATAGTTGGAGAGCTACAATATAAAATAGAAATTAAAAACATAAAGAATGTAACTGTAAGACAAATTGTAAAAGAAAACTGTTCCTAAAAATAAAGGTGTATGAACACAAGTTGTTTTCTGTCATAAATACGATCAACGTGGGCACTATTAAGAACGAGGCTCGTAGTTCTGTGCGTAATGTTTATTTCCAGCATATTATTGTAGCTCACTCTCCAGGAAGCTCTTAACCCAAATAAAAACATTAAAAAATTAAATGTACCTGTCACTGTTTGTTGGATTTGTTAATTTTTTAGCTTTGCATTGTCTTGATTTTTTAGTGACAGGTCTTGGGAAAGCTAAATATTGAGTCAAGTATTTTCTCAATATAATATATTCAAATAACTATTTTGAAAAAAGAAGAGACATGATGAAGAGTTGCATATATTATCTAAAAGGTGTAATTTGTGGAAGTACATATAGTTTTACATCATATGAACATTACACATCATCCTTGACTGTATTATCAATCACGTGAGTCGTATTTCTCAACGTATACGAGACAGTTGTTACATGTCATCCTTGACTGTATTATTATTAACAACGTGAGTCGTATTTCTCAACGTATACGAGACAGTTGTTACATGTCATCCTTGACTGTATTATTATTAACAACGTGAGTCGTATTTCTCAACGTATACGAGACAGTTGTTACATGTTATCCTTGACTGTATTATTAATAACGTGAGTCGTATTTCTCAACGTATACAAGATAATTCTTACATGTCATTCTTGACTGTATTATTAATCATGTGAGTCGTATTTCTCAACGTATATAAGACAATTCTTACATGTCATCCTTGACTGTATTATTAATCACTTGTCGTATTTCTCAACGTATACAAGACAATTCATGCATGTCATCCTTGACTGTATTATTAATCACTTGTTGTATTTCTCGACGTATACAAGACAGTTGTTACATGTCATCCTTGACTGTATTATTAATCACTTGAGTCGTATTTCTCAACGTATACAAGACAGTTGTTACATGTCATCCTTGACTGTATTATTAATCACTTGAGTCGTATTTCTCAACGTATACAA
>NW_013668805.1:23147-47243 GCF_000517525.1 Limulus polyphemus
CATGTCATCCTTGACTGTATTATTAATCACTTGTTGTATTTCTCAACGTATACAAGACAATTCATGCATGTCATCCTTGACTGTATTATTAATCACTTGTTGTATTTCTCAACGTATACAAGACAATTCTTACATGTCATCCTTGACTGTATTATTAATCACTTGAGTTGTATTTCTCAACAATTCTCACATATTACAAAAATATCGTGCTCTTTTTTTTTTTTTAAATACATGAAATTAGAAGACTCGAACAAAAGAAAATATGAGTTTTAATTATTACAAAACAATTACTGCTTGTTTTCTAACCCATAAGCTTTACCCTAACAATATCGTTAGGCTTGCTTATGGAGGTGTTGTAGTGAGAGCAGTTCATCAGACATGTTGTAGTTAACATAGTTCTTGCAGACTTTTTGGGAAATGGCATAATGTAATGTCTGGTCCTCCTCCCCTCTCTCTCTTTGAGGTCCCATTAATACAGTTACTTTTCTAAAGGCTCTGTCACAGCTGCCTCCAAAGGTCTCGGTTGTTATCCAGTCTACTTTAGATGAAGCATCGACTCGTACAGATAACGCTAGTTGTTTTATCTCCATTTTACATGGTTGAATAGTTAATTATTGTACAAGCTATCCATTGGTTACAATTTCTACTAATGCTGCTGAAAAATATTTTCAATGTCTTGTTAAATCCACGGATTAAACATTTCTTTTTAGGGATTTATTTGATGATGGCCAGCTCTCTTAAAGTAGAATACTTGTAGCTTACAGACTCATGATATCGAACTAAAATACTAGGTGGAATTATATACAAGCTACGATATTTTACTTTCTTTTTTATTTTATATTCTTTTTACAATCTTGATTATGCAGATGGTGTAGGAGGAGCATTTGGGTTTCTTATTTGTTGGGATCTCAGTTTATTGCTTATGCATATTGTCAATTTTTTCCCCACTAAGGGTTTACTAATCAATGTTGTTATTATTTCAATACGAGTTGATCTTTGTTCTCCCTTAGTTAAAGATCAGTTTCTTGGGCTGTTTGAGGAAGTGGACACATTGGTAATTATTTGTGTGGATCTGATGTTATAGATTAAAGTGTTCTTGCTGATGAATCCTTTCTGAATGCGTACAACTTTGTCCTTTTGAGTGATGGTTTTCTTATGTCACAGTAAAACTGGCAAACTTGATCATCTAGATTTGATTCTTGTTCTAAGTGTTAAATCTACTTTGTGTGTTTTAACCAAACTTGATCATATAGATTTGATTCTTGTTCTAGGTGTTAAATCTACTTTGTATGTTTTAACCAAACTTGATCATATAGATTTGATTCTTGTTCTAAGTGTTAAATCTACTTTGTGTGTTTTAACCAAACTTGATCATCTAGATTTGATCCATGTTCTAAGTGTTAAATCTACTTTGCATGTTTTAACCAAACTTGATCATATAGATTTGATCCATGTTCTAAGTGTTAAACCTACTTTGTGTGTTTTAACCAAACTTGATCATCTAGATTTGATCCATGTTCTAAGTGTTAAACCTACTTTGTATGTTTTAACCAAACTTGATCATCTAGATTTGATTCTTGTTCTAAGTGTTGAATCTACTTTGTATGTTTTAACTGACACATTTATTAAGATTTACTTTCCTTTTTGGATGACATAAAAGACATTTTCTTTTAACA
Source organism: Limulus polyphemus (assembly GCF_000517525.1). NCBI lineage: Eukaryota > Metazoa > Arthropoda > Merostomata > Xiphosura > Limulidae > Limulus > Limulus polyphemus. The sequence goes on from NW_013668805.1 coordinate 24,824, forward strand.
TGCATATAGTGATTAAATAAATCAAATACATCCATTTTGGCAATTATGTGTGATTACTTTAACTCATTACTGAAATCAAAAATCTGTTATTTTATCTTTTTAAACTTATTGGTGACCAAGTCATAGAAATCCACTTGGAAAGTATTTAAATAGACGAAAATCAACAACCTGATATTACCTATATACTTCTTCAAAAGTTTTGTAATTTATATAAATTAAACTTTGTCTGTTTGGCATTGTGATGGTCCCCCAACCTGCTGGGTCAGCCGAAGTAAGTTTATGGACTCCCTGCAGTGAGCACGGTGCAGATAGCTGCATTGTGTAGCTTAGCACTTTAAAGCAACAACAGCATCTCTTCCATCAATATTTGCATAGAACAGAAACTAGACATTCTGTTTCATGTCAATACAGGCCAAAGACGAGGGGTTATAATACACAATTATTTCTAAATTATACAGGGGGTTGGAGTGCAGTATAACATAATTCCCATGATTTGGAAAAAATACCTGAATACACTTGAATAAAAATATTACGCTAGTCTTAATTAAATCAACGTCGGGCAGTCCATGTATTGATTTGAATAATTGGTTTATTAATATTATCCACTAGTACAAAATATTTACTTTCCCAAACACTTCTGGACTCGGGCCTAATTATGCAGTTTAGCTTTTAGACTACACAATCAAGTTGTTTCTCTGATACTGGACTCTTGATTTACTCAATGATCAAAGAAGAAATGATCTTTTGATCAAATGTGTATTTACTCAATTAAGATACTATAACTTATATAATTACACACCCAAAAACTTAACTTACTGTACTATAATAAAAACCGAGTGCATACAGAGCCCTCTCTCACCGATATCATTTACAAGACAGATAATTGTAGTACAAAATATATCAACAAACTATTATATAATTCAGATGCATGTAAAAAACAAAACATTAATTTTACACAATGTATTATAAATTTATTTTGGAAGAATGAAATTAATGGGTGTTTTAGATATGAAGTTGTCATTCTTTAAATTAAGACCAGGTTATACTGGCTATGCCCTAAAAACATTGATTTGTTTTTTAAATTTCGAAACATGTCCGATAAGAAACGGAATCCTAAAATTTGAAGCTAAAACATTTCTAATTATCCGATAATTAGCAGGTTTTTTATTGCATTAAAGGCTTAACTGTGCTGTCAATTCTGAATATTACAGACTTTTTCATTAAATCACAAGTGTCTATTCGCAGTTTTAAATGATATATGAGCAGTACCATACTTTTTAGGATGATTATATACAAACCAATAATAAGGCCTAAGTATGTATTCGTCAGTAGCAATGCAATACATTGTCAATTGGAGAACAAAGGAGATTATGAGTGTAAAATCATAACACCAGGTTTAAGAGTTTCGTCACTACTAAATTACATTTTTCATGGCCATTAACACGAAATTGACGTTTAAAGGGAAGCCAACACATTTGCTAATATGTCTTTCTATTTTAAGTTAAATAATAAATATTCAATCTAATATGGAATTAAACTCGATGTGTTTCTCCGTGTTTTTATTTAAAATAATTTAAAGTGTCTGAATATAATAACCCTTCCTGTTCTATGATCAATGAGATTTCTTATTACGACTTGTAAACTTCTTAAGGCAATTAACGTTAAATGTGGCAACTTAATAGAACTATTACACATTAAAACTAGAACAGTACACACGTATTTGTTTGTTTTGAATTTTGCGCAAAGCTATACAAGGGCTATCTGCGCTAGCGCCCCTAATTTAGCAGTGTAAGACTAGCGGGAAGGCAGCTAGTCATCACCACCCACAGCCAACTCTTGGGCTAATTTTTTACCTGCAATTAGAGGTATAGACCGTCACATTATAACGCCCCCACGGCTGAAAGGGCGAGCATGTTTGGTGTGACGGGGAATTGAACCCACGACCCACAGACTGCGAGTCGAGCGTCCTAACCACCTGGCAATATCGGGCCTGCACACGTATTAAATGATTTCATCCGTCGAAAGGGTCTGATATAAAAAAGAATAAAACAAACTAATTGTAAAATATGTCATAAAATGTGCAACTAAATAAGCAGCTTGGTAAGTGCTATTAAGCTAGCCGCCAGGTGACGGGGTTGAAAATTTAGGCAATTATTCGCATGCGCATTACGATATTTGGTAGTGCACATAGATATGTAAAGGTTTGTATCTCGAGTTAGACGTAGGGCATGTTGAATTTAGCGTGCGTGGATTTGTAAAGAACAATATTATAATTATTACATCAATGTTCGTTTCATAAAATATAGTACTGGCGTTAGAGCTACATCCATAGCAGTATGAGTGACGAAAATAAAAGAGGACAAAAAAGGAAAAAGAAAAATTACTATCGAACTTTGCCAAAAAAGGGAAGAAGAGGACATCTCGAGCCTGGGATGAAAGGTTTTCTGGTGACATGTAATAACAAAGAAAGAGAATGTATAAGAGAAGCTTATAACGTGCTTAATGAATATGCTGATAAAATATATGGCCCTGAAATGGTATGAATTGAACCTTGAAGTTACTTAAGTTTAAGTGTAACATATATAGTGAGTTTAGTATACTGACTACAATATGACTTATAAGGGACTATTTGGTCCTTCAAAGTGCAACAGTGGTCTACCCGTTCTTCCCAAAGTAAAGAAGAAATACACACCCAGCAGAAGAAAAGCAAAGCTCAGTCATCTCATAGTCTCCAATGAAAACTTTGCCATTGTTATTCTTATAAAGACCAAGTTTCCATTTAAATTGCTGACCTTTAACCTATTAAGAGCTATAGATTATGGATAAAATTTCATTACTTTACACTATAAATATTGTTATGAAATCTTTGAGCTTTTAAAATAAAAATGTGTAAATTTTCAATCTTAGAGGGTATTTAGATTTGTTAAATGATAAGATTTTATAGATATAAAGCTGACCAACTGTGATAAACTCATCTCACTGTGTGTTATTGTTTAGATAATTTTAGTAAAACTTTTAAAAACAACTTTTAAGTTAAAGAAGACCAAAAACTGACATGCTAACAAATCAGTTATAGATTTGAAGTTAATATAAGGCTTATCTAGGTATTAACAAGAGGTTTATCTAGATCCTAAGTATGAAGCTTGTCTAGGTCTAAAAGTAAAAACTCAAGAGTGGACAAGGTACCAAAGATTATTATCAAGGTCTCCCTTCCACTCATCAGAATGACCAAAGCATTAAAACCAAGTTAAATGTTTTTTCTTCATATAGCTTTTCAATGTCACTCATGCAAATTATCTAAAACCCTAATAATTCTTGGTGTGTTATAAGATTGACCTACAACTCCAACTATTTCATCATAGTAGCCCATCAATAGTCTATAATAGCCCTCTAGTCTATAAGTTCAAAGTTGGGGATGACTGGCTTAGGTGGTCCTAGTGTAGCTTATGGAAAAGTTTCCCTTCAGGTGTGTTAGAATTTGCAACTTTGAAGGGGTGTGAGGGAAGATTGGATGAGTATTTAGAGATCAGGGATGAATATAGGAAAATAGGTTTCTCTGAGAAGCTTTGGATATAAAATGGGATAGTGTAGATGGACCAAATGTTTCTTCGTTATCCCTTACTAATGGAAGTGTGTTAACGTACATTTTTCAACATTGAAACTTAGTCAGTGAGCTTTAATGTAAAAAATAAGACCATCCAGGTTTTCTTGAATAAGTATTCTGTTACTGATGAGGTCCCCTGAATATTTTACTTAGATAATAAGGGAACTCGCCCAGTTGTTATGGTTAATTCGTTACATTAAGTGTTAAATACAGAAACTTAAAACTTCAGTATCATTCAGTTGGTAGCTTGAGGTTGTAGGGCTTGTTCTATTTATTATTTCGGTCCAACCTTCATTAATGTGAATTAAACACACCACTTTTAGTTATGTACCACATTTCTCCTTTCGTGTAGTCCACTTACCGATGATTGGTGGTATTTCTCGAAGCTTCTCAGAATGTTGTAGCTCAAAAAAACAACCAATGTTGAAGTACGGAGAAAGTAGTTGGTAAATGTAGTGATCGACAGTGTCTTATCCCTTACTTTATCAAGCGTTAAAGAAGCAATTTAAAAATACTACAAAAATGAGCAGAAGTTTAATTTCCGTATTGTATACTTTAGTGTCATGGAGATGTTTCTGATGACCACGACATACAAGACTTGTTAGAAAAAGAGCTTCAAGCACTTCAAAAGACCAACAAGACTGAACGGCGTTTTCAGCAGGTGGATACCAATGTCAAGAACTGTTTGTTTATTGAGACTAAAGTAAGTGTTATCCGATTATTTTTAAGTATTGAAAAGATTTTTAAAATATAGATGAAATTTACACCCAAACTTACAAGTGCATTAATTTTGGCATGTGTACTAACATTCTTCTTCTTCTCAGTGACAGAAAAATCATGAAAGATAAATGCCACCCTAAATTACATTCGTAAGTTGAAGTTTGACAACATTATTTAGCCATTGTAGGTTTTTACAGATGAACCATCTAGAAAAATAATCGAATGATAAAGATTTGAACTAGAGAAACATCGTCAGAAGTAAAGGGTGATATTAGAATTTAACTTTTTATTTTTACTCAAAGAAACAGATGATAATTCGAGATTCATTTTACCGTTTCAAATCCAGTTAGCATTTAACAATGAAGCAGTTTTATTGTGAAGGATACATTAGACAGCATTTCGAGATTCATTTTACCGTTTCAAATCCAGTTAGCATTTAACAATGAAGCAGTTTTATTGTGAAGGATACATTAGACAGCATTTCGAGCGTGTGTGTATATAACCGTCTTCGTCATGGTTGTAACCTTTAAATAGTACATTTTGTTTTCTGTAGCTAACTTTATCTTAATGACATTTCCATTACTTTGCTGAGCAGGTTATTGACCCCTGTCAACTAGTTTCTACCATCTTGGACGATATCAGGAGCACTCAGAAGCAAAAGACGAGATATCTCTTACGAATGATTCCTGTGTCGGCAACATGTAAGGCTTTTGTGGAGAACATAAAAAAATCTGTGTCTGTGGTACTGGATGAGTATCAAGACTCATGGAGAAGACATGTTGGAGAAGACAATTCTTCTCCTTCATTTGCTATAATCTTTAAGGCTAGACACAATAATAGTCTTAGCAGAGAAGAAGTTATACGAGCGGTACTACAAGTGACAAAGGTGAAAAAACCCGATTGGCAGCCTGACTTGAAGGATCCTCTTTTAGTAATATTGGTTGAAGTAGTCCAGTCAGTTTGTTGTTTAAGTATACTGAAGAACTATTTCTTCTTTAGGAAATATAACCTTATAGAGTTATTAAGGTCTCCGTGTTTACAGTCCCTCACTAGAGAGGAATGCACCCAAGGAACAGAAAAACAAGACACTGGACAAAATGAAATATGTGTCAATGAAAAAACAGATATGACGGGCATTGAATCAAAACAGAGTGAATTAGAAACTTCAAAAGACACGGGTCATTCTAACGATATTCCCATACTTGATGATACCGACTCTTTCAAATCACCCATAACTAGCAAAGGAGAAAAAATTTCTGATGTGTAGTGTGAGAAGAACAGTGAATAAGATGCATGATTTAGAATAAATATCAATGAAAACTAATAATGACCAGATTTTGAATTTCAGTGTAACAAGAAAAATCAGTTTTATTTCCTAATAAAAAAATTGGTTCTAATGCACTGACCAGCTTGTGAAGTTTGTGTAAGCACTGCATCTCTGTTGTAGTTATATCTAACACTACTTTAGTCAAGTCAAACGAACCTTCAACCAAGCAGGTTATGGTGTATTGAACCTTTTTGTGTGCTTCGTTTGCTTTAATAAAAATATATATAAAAAAACAGTTAAAAGTATGGTTATAATGAAAATGGTTTTTCCTAACTACTAAGCATTACTGTGTATACGATGCAAGTGATTTCGTCTACATTATTAAAAAGCACCACCTAATACAGTGGCTGCACTGTAACAGAAAAAGTTTGTAATAAAATTTACCACTAGGAAAATTGAAACTAACGATATCATTTCAGAAGTGCCATTTTTTTTTTTTAAACATTCAATAATGAGCCGTCGTCATGAAACAAAGTTAATATTTCTTCACCATTGCAATGGAGTTTTTAAAAATAATACAAATTGATGGAGGTACACGTTTATAATTTATTGAAACTAAGTATTGGATAAAAGTCACTCTTCTTCAACTGTATAAGAACACAAACAGTGGTTGTATTTTTATTTACATAAAAATTAATATATTGTTTAACATAGCTGCATCTGAAACAAAACAGACATTTTGCAAGTTGTAATTGACTAATAAAACACTCCAAAAAAAAATCTTGTAACAATATAAAATGTACGTTAACCATCAGTAATAGGTCCATCTAAAGGCTATTAATTCTATCACGTTGAAACAAAGTTAGTTTATTATGAAATTAGTCCTAGAACTTTTATCTCGGTATAAAGCATGTCATGCAAATCATAAGGTTTTACATTAAATAGTTAAAATTCACGACACTTCTTTAACTGTTCCTGCTGTTAATACAGCGTACAAGATTTAACAGAATCTGATACACAGAATAATTTCCTTTAAATAACACAACAAGTAGCCTCACTGTTCTCAAACATCATATCTACTGTGTAATTTGTAATCACAGTTCAAGGTGACCTTATAAAGTCTTCCAACTTTACTGTAGAAAACCAACATTCCTTGAATGAAATATGGCAAAAAATTCTCTTTTATGTTTGGATTAATAAAGAATTTGACATGATTCATAATTTCAGCATCTAATGATGTTAGTAAGGAAGTGATGTTCAGGTCATCAGAACAGCCATTAATGAATAATGTTCAGGTCATCAGAATAGCCATTAATGAAGGATGTTCAGGTCATCAGAATAGCCATTAATGAATAATGTTCAGGTCATCAGAATAGCCATTAATGAATAATGTTCAGGTCATCAGAATAGCCATTAATGAATGATGTTCAGGTCATCAGAATAGCCATTAATGAATGATGTTCAGGTCATCAGAATAGCCATTAATGAATAATGTTAGTAAGGAAGTGATGTTCGGGTCATCAGAACAGCCATTAATGAATAATGTTAGTAAGGAAGTGATGTTCAGGTCATCAGAATAGCCATTAATGAAGGATGTTCAGGTCATCAGAATAGCCATTAATGAAAACTGAAGCTAGAAGAACTATGCTACAGTATTAAAAGAACAAGAGTTAAAGTCTGCTTTAATTATATATCTATTGAAAAGGATTCAGTTACCAAATACTTTCAGAAAAAAGCTTACCCCACTGAAGTAATACATATTGTCAAAAGCATTTGCTAATTTTAACTAGGAGAACAAGTGATTTTTTTTTTCTAGTTAGTACAAAAAAATTGCAACTACATATGCACTACTGTATATTTGAACTTCTTAAACATCATGAACATTTGTTCATAACCAGTATAAAAATTAATTAAAATGGCTTTAGCAAGAATTATGCATATTGCGATATAAAATTTTGTAGGTTCTCTAGAATTCTCATACGGCATATTCAATCAAAATTTACCATTCTATGTCAGTGATAGCATTTATATTTCAGGTGCTGTGTGCGAAAAATGGTGGATATCTACTGGAATAGGAAAATAGCCGATTTTCCTATACATTCGTTACATTTTACTGAAGCACTGCACTTCAAAATTAACAAAAAAACTTTTTATAAAAGTAAAGATTCTGGATTTCTATAAGATAAGTAACACTAAGCTTCTTATAACTAATTCAAGATAAAAATTATTTAGTTGTACAAGAAGAAAGGTGAACTTGTGGTGTACCAAAATTAACTTCCAAGATAACTGTGGAGTGTTTTTTTGATTTATGTAACAAAATGCGAGTATTTAATTCAAAAATACAACATCAAATTCTAAAGTATGCAAATTACATTTTCTCTGGTGAAGACTTGATATCATTGGTCAAAATTTTGCAATCATTAAAATCAGAATTTGCCTATACTAAAGGTTATTGTATTTTTGAATTAATTACTCAGTTCATTTGGTTTCCTCACTATACATCCAAATCAGAGTATATTTTGTCTTTGCAATAGGCCTAAAAGTAATTATTTTACACAGCATATATATCCAACTAATCACCTACTATTTTTATGAAAAAATTTATACTTTACAAAGTAATTTAGTAAGATATTGTTTTGAGATGTATAGATAACGTGTGTATCAATGATGGGTTAGTTTCTTTGGTGCGAAGTTTGTTGGCTCTCAAAAGGCAAAGTTCTGTCAAGAGTTTATGAACTGAAGGAAGAATTGAAATAATTCATGCACAATGAGTTCCAGCATACTAATCTGTTGAAAGACAAAAATTGGCCTACTTGGCTGATGTATTTGAGTACCCAAATCAGAAGCTGCAAGGGTGAAACGAGAACATAATGACATACACAGACAAGCTAAATGGATTCACATCAAAACTTCAACTTTGGAGAGAAGAGTTAGGGTATGGTTCACTCCAAATGTTCAAATGAGCTTCTAGCTCAAATCCAGATGAAAGGATACTCTCACTTATGGAGCAACTTATTTAGCTTGCTTCAAGTTTAGACACTATTTCAGATCATCTTGGACAGAGCAGTTTGATTGGATTCAAAATCCATTTGCAGCATCTTCAGAAGAATCAACAATGAGTTTCTCTTTGAAAGAAAAAGAAGAATTTCTGGATGTCAAGAATGAATGATTGCACCCCTGAACACAAATTCAAGAGATTCCATTAAATCACTTTTGGCTACACGTGAGAAAGAATATCCATAGATCTCAAAATCGAGTGATAAGTGTTCTGCTGCCATTTTCAACCACCTACACCTTCGTGAACTTAGTTTCTCTTCCCTGACACTTATAAAGAATCAGAAGAGGTCATGTTTAAAAAACGTGGATCAAGAGCTTCGTGTAGCTCTGTCCAGCATCAAACCAAATATTAAACAGTTACATTCATTGAAACAAGCTCACATTGAAATTATAGTAAAAAAAAAGTGAAGTCAAATATTTCTCATTAAAATTGTAGTCTATTTATGTTTCAGTTCGAAATATATGTTATTTCTTGCAATATTAGTACCGATTATTTTAAAAACATTTGGTGTGCCACAAACAGTTTGGGGTCTCATTTGAATTTCATGAAAGAATAAATAATTATCAAAAGAATAATTTAGTTCACGGTTATATATTGATAAATATTTTGCTATACAATATAAATTTTTGCTCCCAACAGAAAAAAATACTGATCTTAAAATATTTTTGTTACTTCATCAGTTAGTACACTTTGTATTGTGATTTAGATACACAAACAGTTTATAAGGTATTGAAACTTATACGTTGTGTTGTTTGCCCTAATTGAGATGCTTAATGCAGTATTGAAACTTAGGCCTACTTTATGCATTTGCCCTAAATGACATGCTTAATGCAGTATTGAAACTTTAGGCCTACTTTATGCATTTGCCCTAATTGACATGCTTAATGCAGTATTGAAACTTTAGGCCTACTTTATGCGTTTGCCCTGATTGACATTAAAGAAGATGTTTAAATGGTTACTTAGCAACACAATAACAAGTATTTACCATGCTTTATGTGATAATTTCAAATGGCTTGATTGTTGCACGTATCATGTGGCTGTTTAACAATTATTGATACGCAACAATTGTACAATGTATTTGCATAAATCTCACGATTAATTCTAGCATCATCTAAATGAGAGAATCCATGTTTCTCCTAGATATCTTACATACATAAATAAGTCTTGTCAAAGAATGTTTGCTCAAAAACTTACTTATATAAAGGAACTTTACATGGCAATTATTCTTTCCATATGCTTATTCTCTAGTTTTAATAAAAGAAATTATTGTATTTTATATATATTACACTTGAGGAATTCTAATAGGCTAAAGAAAGAGAGATTAATAATAAAGCAGATTGTAGTACAAAGGAAAAAAAATATGCTAAGTGCACAGAATGAAATTTTTAAAGATTCTACTCCATGAATATAAACCGTTACGATTAATATAAAATCCTGCCGTTCATACAATATCTTGACCTTTCCATAAAGTTGGTATTTGGTGACTGTGTTTGTGCTCCAGTTAATGCTGAAGGATTGTGCTTTTCAACAACAAACTCTGGGTATTTAAAATTACTGGTCTTGTCTCCGGGTGCACATGGATTCTTCCCTTCTAATACAATTTCAATCTCTTGAAAGTTTTGAAGTCTTTGAACATCTTTGTCTTTTCTGATTATTGTGTTTGGGAGCTTTCTTATCTTCAGAATCTGTAGGGGAAAAAAAAATAATATCCACTATTTTTAAAAAAGATTAAATTTGGCATCTATGTGAAAAATAATGACAGACACACACAAACAATAAAATAAAAAACTACGAATACGTGCTTTGTGGACCACATTTTTAAAGACGAATAACTGAGAATGGTATGAATGTATTTAGAAACATACTAATTAATTAATTCTAACACTAATACAAAAAGATTAGTACTTATTTTTTTATTTTTGTTATTGTCTTTTGATACTTTAGCTGTTAAGATAAAGAATGCTGAGTAACAAATGTTACTCTCAACCTACTCAACAGTAGAGCTCCGACTTTTGCTCTTGTAAGCAGTGATTTTGTAACCCAAAGTACAGATAAAAAATTACTCATAACAGGCAATAACCAGTATTCACAACAAATCATGGAACTGTCGGCAAAATTCCAAAACACACACTGCAAATTTTTTAAGTTGACTATACGTACGTAAACTGTCATTTCATATGGCACACATTTTTTATTTTTACAAGATGTTATTACATAAGCAATATGTTAAGCCAAAACTGTGTGTGTATGTTACACATATAGTAATCAACAGCCTGATATATATATAAAAACAGACATCTCTTTCAAGCCATTTTTTTTTGGTGATTCTGTAATTTATCTGTTATGGTTACATAAGTGTCTTTAAAAAGTATACAATCAAAGATTTATGTTAACAATACCATTTCACTACTAATTCCAAGCTCACGACAGCATACGTCTACTAGCTGTTTGAAGGTTAGGTTACTGACTGGTAAATCAATTTCAATGAAGTCCAGATCATCTAGGTATGCCACTCGAACTTTTAGGACTAGTTCTGATGATAATGTGGCTATAAAAAAAAGCAATTATTGATCAAATGTTACCTTAATAATGAAAAATCTTATATCAAGAAACACTTTGTAAACATCACAACTTTTTATAGTGACATTACAGACATATTACTGTTTAACTTCCAAAACCATCTTCCCCATCTTTATTGTAGAATCTTTCCTTAAAATAACAAACTACCCAAGAAAAAAAGAATAAGATTTTTTGTCTGTATAATTCTTCTAAAAATTTATATTTATTTCAGACTGAGATAGTGGCTACACATAAAGATATTAATTATAATATTCTAGTTTGTTTTATCTCTATCTTCAACCAAAACCAACTACTCTAACCTCTAGAAAATAAGACTAAGTTCTTCTTTATCAGCCATGTTTAACAAAACAAGAACGATATTAGTAGCACCTCCTTATATATTTCTTCCATCTTGTCAACCCAAATATACAATTAGTCGTGCAAAACGGAACTCTGCTATTTCTGGACATTCTCATTTATCGAAAAGGTGGTCAACTGACCACTGTAGTATATAAACAAAATTACACATACAAACAGATTGTTGCACTACGTACCCAACCATTCGCCGACGAATGGTTAATTGAAGAATCATTGCGTATACGTTTGTCAGAGCCAGAAAAAAATATGCACTGTGAATAAATTGTAGAAATTTATGGAAAAAAAGCTTTTTAAAACAATGGAAAATTAAGTTCTCAACCCCAACAATAAGGCCACTGCAAAACTAAAGTTATTTCACCATACATCCCTAAATTAGGCAAGAAATTCAGGAGATTATGTCACAAGTTCAACATAAAACTTTATTTAAAGTTTGAAAAAAAAACTGTCCAAAACACTTGATAATGGTGAAACAATCCATCGAGTTAAAAAAAAAAAAGTCTATAAAATAATAAGTTTGTGAAGAAATACGTACATTGCATAAATAGGTTGAACCATAGAATAATGACTAAAAGAACACAAGTACACAACTAGACTGACACAACCACCAAAAACTAGCACTGGCAGAACATAATTATGAAACAGACCATATCATAAACTAGGACCAACTTTAAATTTTTCGATACAACTGAACTCACCGTTAGAAAAACAGAAAAATTAACACATTCTTTTACATCAAACTACACCAACTTACTCTAATCCAAGACCATGGCTTTGACCCTGGACATTCTCTCTCTCTCTCTCACCAAAGAACATAAAATGAGTGATAGAACTTACTTCCACGTACAGTTACTTGCATGGAGAAACAAGGGCATCACGGAGCCACGCTAACTAACAGAAAAATGTTACTTCATAGTTATTAACTTCAACTTAGACTGGAAGGAAGCCTCAGTTTCATAACTGAAATATTATCCAATTTTAAAAAAATAGCAGAAGTCAATTTACAAGTCAAATTTTTAGGGTAAGCATTAATAACACAATATTATGCAAGGCTATAAATGGGGGTGTGTGCCACCTCTTCCATTATTTTGAGCCATAGCACACCATCAGTTCATCTTCTGCCGAGTGTCAGCTTCATATATTGTACTATTGACTTCATGCTCGGTTCAGCACTCATTTTTAGCATTTAGTCAAGTGAGCCCTCATTTGTGGTGTTAAGACAGTAAAATTGTAATAGGTTCCAAACTCGATTGATTAATCCGTGGATTATCTCTACATTAGAAGTGTTCAGACACTGTGACGAGATGCTAGTGCATATCTTATCACTTAAAACTGACTAAGATGCATAAGTGAAATATTATTTAACAGCTCAAAATGTTGAAAAATTTCTAAGGTAGAGGCAGAATTTAAGTATAATGTTCTCTGCCTATACTTTCTCTTAAACAAGAAAATATAACCTGCTTTTCCAGTCTGTAATGTTTAAACTTACCATCACATTTATCAGATAAGGCTGATCTGAAGTGGTTTATCTCACACGTATTTAGAGGAGTTTTCTGGTTACCTACATTGCAGTTCTCCATAATATCTTTAGTGTCTACCTGATAGGCCAAAGGTGGATATGCTATGTATCCTGGTGTGATGGCAAGAGTCGGTTTATTATCACTATTATTTTTATCTCCTAGAAAAAAATAATAATAAAAACGTGTTCAATTTCTCAGATAACGTTTGAGACTCAAATGTTCATAAAATTCATTTTAATGATGCAAAGGAAGTTGGGCAAACAAATGACCTAAAATTAACAATAAAAACTATATCATTTCCCATTATCTTTACACATACATCTAGAAAGTGCTTCAAAAACATTGCTAACATTCCTACAAAATAATGAAATATTTCGCTTACAGAATTTTGGGTGTGTGAATTACGACTGAAATGTTTTCTTTTTATAAAACATATTTTGGCTGTTTTTTTTTTTATCAATGTTCATCAGATATTTTATTTTTGAACTGCTAGTCCCTGGTTTTTAAGATTACTGGAACTGGTTTCTGATATATGGCACTATTTCTATTAGTAAACAAACTCACCTCCCAAAAGGCTTCTAATTTCCTCATTCATAGCCACAGCTGCTGGAGTTTCTCCTTTATTTGATGTCCGATAAGTTTCTGCTCCTTGGGACAAAAGATATTTCACTACAGGTGCATGTCCCCTCTTTGCTGCCCAGTGGAGAGGAGTCCTAAATAAGAAAATTATTACGTTCTAAATGTGATACTCACAGAGTCTCCATATAACAGGAAATTTTTAAAAGATATCAACATCTCTTTTTCTGTACAGAACACACATTTTCTGTGACAGTATCTTTAATAATTTTACTGCTAATGTTGAGAGCCAAAAACACCACTGATGACCTAGGGCAGAGTGGTTATAGGAACTTTTTGTTATTTGCTTGGTACTCATAATTAATATTATATATTATTAATTATAATTATTAGTGTAGAAGTTTTTAGCAACTATCCTGGAGAAGTTTCTATGTAGATGAATTTAAAATGGTATTTACTAGTTGTCTGTATACATTTAATCTTAACTTAAAACTAACCACTTAACTACCTTGAGCAGTGCTTCACCTACAAATCTAACTTCAAAACAAAACTTTTAATCTCACCTCCTTTCTCTATTACTAAAATATCATTAAACAGTATAATTTAGACAAGTATAATACTGAATGTCTTTCTTACCATTTCTACTAAAGATGTTCAATTATTTCTTTAAAAGCCCTTCTTATCAACTACCTGATCAGATTCAAGATTTTAGTTATATAACAGTTTTTACTTGATGGTATCAGACATGCCATGTAATTAATATATTTCTTTCTTTCTTTTACTCCCATAATAGTACTTAAGCTTCACTTACAATTTAATTTAAAGTTAAACCACACATCATTTAAAAAATTCAGCAAGCATTTAAGGAGTTAAGGTCCTTTCTTAAGTTATTAATCTTCATCCTTCTATAGTTATGAAGAAAATATTTACTGCATTAACAAGTAGAAGTTACATGTCAATGGTTTGATTCATATTGTTTAAAACTATAATACCAAATCAATTATGCAAACCACCTATTTTTTTGCATTACAACTTAAGCACAGAATAGAAAACACAAGTTGTTTAATAAAAGTAGTTATGAAAGGTATAATGTGTCAAGCCAATTGTGAAAATGAAACAGTTTTGATAACCATAATGTGCGGCAAACTTTTAGCAAACAAACTGGTCCTTAAATGCTAACACCATTTATCAACTGATGAGTGATATTAACAGATTTTGCTGAAATAATAACAAAATTCATTACAATCTAGAAACGTAGCCTACCTATTTACTTTTTCATGTCTATTTACTCATCATCATTGACTAATGTTTATGAATATTGCTTCATTCAGTGTTATGAAAAGCAATAATAAAAATCCTAGTCAATGAGCTTATCTGTTATCAGTAACTAGAATACTATCACATTAGTTAATTTACTCCACATTTTTAAGTTTAACACGAAAGAAATGAAAAGCAGAAAAAGTAATAAGAAAAACGAAATCATATTTTGAAAAAAAAAGTGTTGCATAACTGGTTACGACATACGTTCAGTATTTAATTCTAACTAGAGTCTATATTGCTTCACCTTTAAAGTTCAGTGTTTTTATAACTTTTGTTACTATTTTAATAAACAAGTTGCTTACAATATTGCACTGATCATAAAACAAGTCCACCACCCCTTTCTCAGAACCTTTCTTATAATGCATGACTTATTTACTTGAGAAGTAGGAATTCATGCGATTAATTTTTATGAAAATGAAATACAAGTAAGACGAATAGTACAGATAGAAAAAAAAGGAATAAAGAAATAAAATCAAGTAATCTCACCATCCATTTATATCATGTTGTGTATTAATATTTACTCCCTTTGAAAGCAACAACCGAATTGATTCTTCATCACCATAACATGCTGCTTCTCTCAGTTTGTCCTCAAGCGATTTTTGAAGTTCCATCTTATTTAAAGTGACAAACGCTGATCATACACTTCAATAAATATAACGCCCTCTGTGAATGTCTACATGTTCATTTTAATTTTCACTGTTTACATTTGTGTTATATTTAAGTTCAGAGGTTGGTGCTGAAACCTTTTAAAAATCATCTTTTTTTTTCCCACTCGGATTAAGACATGAGTAATCACGACAAATTTCTCAGTCAATGAGATGATCCATTGCAATTTCACGGAACTAAGTAGAGTTGCTTTTCTATTACAAAATATAACGAGTTTTGTATGATGATTAGATAAATAAAAGTTATACGTAAATGTATTTTCATACTTGCATACATTGTTACAATTATGAATGTAAACAAATTTGAACTCGTAATGGACTTATTAAGAAGAATGTATAAAAATATCATCTGCAGTATACTGGAACTTTCATCACTATTATAAGGTATATTGTCTGCATTGTTTTCAGAATTAGATAATAATAGAAGCTATCATAATAAAAATTTCAGTTATGTATTCTTGCACGGATTATTGTTTAAAATGAAAGTGGTAGCACTTTATCGGGCTTTATTATATCGTATTTTTATGGTAGTTTTGAAATTAATGTAGATATATTTGGAAAACTTTCTAGTTATAATTATGACACTTTTCAAAACAATAATTTATTAAATGAATTGACTTGATAATGTAATCAGTTTCCATAAATATATAACACTCATTTTTTTACAGTTAAGAATTTTTATAACTCTGGTTTATTGGTTTTACGTGTACTCCTCTTTAATAAAATCTGGTACATCAAAATGAAATATTTTAAAATTACCTATACCTTCATTGGTATGTGCCGTCTACAAAAATGAGTAAATCTTTCATTAAAAAGAATGAAAAACACAAATAATTGATAGTAGAAAATGTTTTTTTAATATACTCCGATTGACATTCAGGGCCTAATCTCTTTTTCCGTAAACTTAATTTATTACAAAATAATTGCTCTTGAATTTATATGTAGATTGTATACTTTAAAAGCATGAACCAAACACTCAATTATAATAAATAGTTTATGAAGTCTTTTTAAATAATTAATTATTTTATTTCGGATCAAGGCATTTTCTCTTTATTATAATATAAACAATTTTTACTTTAGGAATTTTAAGGTTGACACAAAACATTTTCTTGGAAATAATCTTACCTGTCTATATATTAATCTCTGCAAACTTTTTCAATTTTAACTATGTTTATCATAAACTTATGTCATGCCAGTAACACCTTTTATGTAAACAGTGAGAACAGTTTTAGAGTGATAACACATAAATCACCGATTTAAAACTCTGAAGAGGGAAAAAAATTCTACACAGATTACCGATAGGTAGCGTTTTTATCATCAGTTTCTGGAGTTATCTAGGACGATAAAAACCGTTTATAACTGAGGGATTCACTTTTTCTAAAGGTATCAAATTAGAAGGATCGAGATAGCGTTCGTTATTGAATGTAACTAGTTGTTGACTATTGTAACTGCTTATTGTTAAGCTTATCGCTATTTCAGAAAAGTGCATTTTAGGCTTATATGTGGAACTTGTTACTTAAGCCTAGTTAGGTCAATAGGCTTAAGTAAGGGATTTAGTTTAGTTTTTATGTTAAAAACGTTATGGATGTTCAAGCTCTAGTTAGGCCTAAATTTTATAAGTTGTCGGTGCGTAAGTAACTAACGTTAAAGTGACATTTTAAGTAATTACCTAAATTATTCATTTTTAAGTCTTCATTATTGACATTTGTTATAATTATCGTTTAGTTCTGCTGTAACTTTCATTATTTTCAATAGTCCAAAACTGTTACTGGTTGATTATTTTGTTAATGTTATTTCTACTAATACTAATAATTTTAATTGTAGTTGTAGTATAAACTATGAGTATAAGCATAATAATAATAAAAGTTTTATTTTATGAGAAAACTTAACTGAAGTAATTAACACACTGACATTTTAAATGTATATATTATGAATTAATTGTTTTATTTGAAGAGCCAGTAGAAATGGCAGAAGTAGCACATTTTACCATATTACTGTTATAAGTTTATTACTGTAGTAATAATGATAACGGATCTCCACGAGTCCGATATTTATGAAATGATCAAAGGTAATGGTACAGCCTAATATAAATGTAGCTAATGTCTTGTGCATTGACATCGGTGTTGATGATGGGTGTGTGTGTGTGTGTGAAAATTTAATCACAAACCTTGATGATCACAAGTACTCATGCTTAATGAAAATGTACTTGTTAAGGGTATTAATTAAATTTATAAAACCAGTTTTTAAATATTCGTGTAACTTATCCATCTAAAAATGCAACTTAAAATATTAAGTATTATTCATCCAGATATCATTAGTCCAATAGCATACCAGTATTATTGTGTTGGTGGTGAGGGGGGTGATTGTGTATGTTTTTGAAAGATATCCATTACAATATTCAAAATTGATTTAATAAGGTGAAATATTTAATTAAAAAAAACTAAGTAAAATTTTGTGTAACTACATTGGGAAGGAAAGAAAATGACTTCTATCTATCTATAAGGAAATAAAAGTATCAACACAGGTGGGTAATGTACATGTAACTGGGTGTTATTTTCTTAGTGCTATGCTTCATATTTAAAACAGTATGCAGAAATTAGTAACAGAATACGTATATATCCAGGAGTGAGGTAGTTTTTAAATTTCCTATATTGTGTGTCACTGATATTTTCCTGCCTCCTTTATGACCTAAAAACATCAGTCTGTACATCAAATATTAAGGCTTTAGACTGTTCTTGTATTTAATTTAATGAATTTAATTATTTGCTTGGCTAACACTTAGAAAATTCCTTTTACTCATAACTAATACATGCCTTTTATTTTAGATAGAGCTGGGAATTTAGGAAGATTTGGTAATCAATTAATTGTTGGACTCGTTAATTGATTATTTCAATGTGAGATTTGAATAATAAAAATGGTAATAATAGGGAATACTAATTTCTATAAATTATTTTTGTAATATTTATATATTTAATTTAACTTGTGATTAATCATATTTGACACTAACCTCTGCATTTGATTACATTGAGTTAATAACCCAACTTTCATCAAAATATTATTATGTAACCTCTTTTGGTAAACTAGGTAAAGTTAATGAGGAAAAAGACCCTAAGTATAGCTATCACAGAATCTATTAAAGCTTTCTAGATAACATGTGAGCTAGTAATAATGCAAACAGGATCTTGAGTTTTATACATAGAAAGTTAAAGGTTTTTGATTTGTTGTACTTTTTAAATGATATGAGAGCTATAGTATTTCAAAATGTTGATAAACCTGCCCTAACTAGAGCTTGAATATGGAACCTTAAACTTCTGCTATTGTTCTGAGGCTAATACTCTACCATGTTGCTGAACTACCAGGACTCAAGTCACATGAAGGTCACCCCAGTCCTGACTGTTACACAGGGAATATTTAATTCAAATCAAAATATTTCTGCTGTGCAGTTTGTTTTCACATTTGCTTAAAACTTAATCTCCTTAATTGACATTTTTTCCAAATACAAATAATGTCTAAAACAGAGGTTCCCTGGTGGCTGAACAGTAAGTTTCTGGATTTACTATGCTAAGATCCAGGGTTTGATTCCTCATAGCAGACACAGGAGATGATCCATTATGTCTTTGCTAAAAAGGCATCTGGAACAGAGAACAACTTATTCTAAAACTTGTATAAAAATGTAATTGATAACATACGTTTAGTAATTGTTTCTCATTTTACACCTACATATATTATAAGTATTCCACTGTTTCAAAAAGAATATTTAAAATGGTGCTCTTAAAAGTACTGTAAAGCTGCAGTATAATCGTGTATCTAATCTTTTAATATTTACTATTACAAATTGTATTTTATATACAATTAATTTTGATTAGGGAACCGGTATTTTTATTTCATTCCATTTTATGTATTAATCATTTGTACATACCATTAGTTTACTTGTGCTTGATGCATTAACCTTGCATACTTAATAATCAGTGTTTTGTAGTTTCTTATCTTGAGGCTTGTTAAGATAAGTTTCCAACTTATCTACTTCAATTCTGTAATTTTGTTTAGAAAAGGCTCACTTTCTTCCATTGGTTTCTTGTTTATATAATATGGAGCAAAAAAAAGATTTAAAATAAATGTCTCAAAACTCTCTGAGAAGATAGTTATGATGATTATATGTTATGTTGCATACTAAATTGGTAGTTTTTGTTGTTGTTGAAACAGATATCTGAAGATAACTTTCACTGTTTTCACGTGGTTATAATGCTTGTACTTAATGAATAACTGCTAGTGTAAATCTTGTCTTTGACTGGGGACAGAGCTGATAAATAATTCAGAAAATTTAATACAGGCTTGTCAGTTTAATTTTTCTCATTGAAATTGGATGATTGTATTGAAGAGTGAATTGACAGCAATACTCATTAAGCTTATTTATCCTGTTTTATATCTGGTTTGTGTCCTTGTTTTTCATAAAGGATTGAACAAAAAGGATCAGTGGATTAGATTTGAACATTTCATTATTCGTGTAGCTTGTACTGGTTGGCAAAGGTGCTAATTCAGGAAGCTGAAAGGCTTAGTGAAAGGTAAAAAAATTTAAAGACTTTGTTCACCGTATGTAAAGGAAAAGGATTCTTTTGGTATGAAATGTGCAATATTGTGGTTGTATCTTCAAAGTGACGAGGTACTTGGAGAGGTCTTTATTTGTGATTGGTATAAATTTATTTTAATTTACATGTTTTTTATAGTTGTATAGATGCGAAAAAAAACTATTTAAATGATTAGTATTAAGCTTGTTTGCTAAGGTGACGGAGAAGTCTTGTGATACCTTGTTTGTTCTTACAGACGTAGATAAGGTTCAGGTTCATCTCTTAATGTGTGAGGAATGTTTTTAGTAGGTCATGTTTAGTCATCTTCATGTGACTTTATAAAGATATCTCTTAAAACGTATTTGTGTTGACACAATAGGATTCTATTGTGGATTTATTTGAAGTACTAGTAAGGTGTAACCAAAGTTTTACCCTGTATGAAGAAAAGCTTTTCTAATGGTAGTTTCATCGGAGATCCTTGTGGCAATAAGCTGTTTTAGAAAATCTGTATACCAAAAAAAAAAACCTTGATTGTTCTGCAACTATATAACTTATAAAAGCAGGTGATTTAGCCTTAAACTGTGGAAGTTGTTCTGGTAACTTTGGCTGAAGTTTATTCTCTTAGAATTCTAGACCATGCTTAAATGGACCCGACAGTTTCCATATGAAATATCAACACTCTTACGTGACAATGTTTCTTTGATCTATAAACCTTGTATTCCCTCATGTCTATACACGTGCGTCATAGCTGAATAATACAGATTAAGGTAATGTTAAAACTACATTAACTATTCTTGTACCTAGAAATGTAATTACTAGCTTTGTGCTGTACATAGCTTACAAATTTGGAGTTTCTAGAGCATGGTAAAGTTTTCTTATGTTTATAACTTAAATGGGCTACCACCGACACCTTTATTTTTTCACCATTGTGTACTTCAATAAATACTTGTTTTAAGACCTAGAATATGATATTCTACATGATAGACATAATTTATTAGTTTGTATTTTTCAGAAGGAACAAGTATGATGGCTTAAGCAAAAAAAAAACAATATCAAGTTGCTCATACAAAATCTTCCACATCATAAAAAAGGCCACTTTTAAGTGTTTGTATGGTTATTTAGCCAGCAACCAAACTTCAGTTAGAAGAAAACGGGCAATTCAGTCTTTTCTAATGGCGCTAGCAGGTATGTGTTTATTAATAGATGAATTTAAGTACTATCAAATCTTGGATACTGCTAGCTTGTTTTCTCTTTAGTAGTTTGTGAGAAACAAGACGTTGTCAAGATTCTGTTTTGAAATTGATGGCTATCAGTTTGTAGTTTAACGTATTGCATTCAAGGCCAAAATACACAAAATATGTATAGTAGGGATATCTTGCAAAAGTATATTGTACTTAAAAGGTAAATATTTGTGATATGTCATTTTTAATCTATAAATATATCTTTATGTAGTGATATTTAAATAGAATCATTTTAAACGTTTGTCAAAGGTGAGACATCTATGAAATTTAACTTGAGTTAAAATCAGTAAATGAAGTTAAGAACAGAATGTATAACTATGATCGATACTTATGTTTATTCATTGTATTCAAACAAACAGGTTTATTTAGGACTTATGAAAATGTGATAGAAACTATAATGGTAATGAGTTCAAAGAGCAGGAAAAAATTATACCAGAAACGGTTATTGTCAAATATAAGTTATTTCCTCAAGTATAGGGTTAATATAAATTTTGCTATCAAGATATTTAAACATATTTTACATAAATTCCATGATATTTGTTTTTAATTACCTTGTTTTGTATTAAATATTAATAACTTATCATGATCTCAAGTTGTAGGTTGGTTAATTTAAATGAAAAGTTGAGAAATGCCGATAGTTTAAAATGTATTTGTTCCAGGAAGAAGAAAAGCTCCACCATTGGTGATTAAGCCGACCGATCACGGTTCTTCTCGTATGTAAGTGAAGTATTTGAATGTACAGAGTGCAAAACTTGGCTCTCATATTTCATAATTTTAAACGGGTGCCCAAATGAAAAAAATATATATATTAATGTTTACCTTTTTGTTAATTGAATATTCTAAAGTTAGCTGTTCTAAGACAAGGGATTTGCTGTAATATTTTATACTAATCTTGCACTTTAACAGCTACTGGGCAAAACCACACATGTCTTGTGGTTTACCAAGAAAAC
>NW_013668805.1:48049-68977 GCF_000517525.1 Limulus polyphemus
TAAACGGGTGCCCAAATGAAAAAAATATATATATTAATGTTTACCTTTTTGTTAATTGAATATTCTAAAGTTAGCTGTTCTAAGACAAGGGATTTGCTGTAATATTTTATACTAATCTTGCACTTTAACAGCTACTGGGCAAACTTGGTAAACCACAAGACATGTGTGGTAAACTGGTTATCCTAACTGAGATATCGGATGTGTAGTAGCAAGGTTCACTGTTGCACTTCTTCAACTTTATTGTATTCTTCAATAAAGCTTGCAAACGGAACTGCATGTTTCTAAAGAACAATCACCCACTCTTAAAGAAATTCATCTTCTCCTTATTAATAAACTTGCATGTTTAAAAAGTGAAATTTGTGTTTATATGCTCCTGTGTTACGTGTCTGAGACAGGTCTCTATCATATAAAAAACAAAAATTGATTTTCAGTAGATGGAAATTTATGGTTACTTTAATACAGGAAGTATATGTTAAAAGAGATTTACTACATCGTGAACTGCTATTTTTAATTCTAAGACAACTTGTTTAACGGTTTCTTCCAAGGAGAATATCCTAGGGATGACTTCTAGCATGATCTGTATTTCTTGTTACAATTAATTTTTTACAGCACACCACCTAGGAACTTAGATAAGAGAACAACAATCACTATTGATGATAAAGTGTTTGAAGTGGAAGCAGATGACTTGGAAACTTTGTGCACGTTGGGAAGAGGTGCATATGGTGTCGTCGAGAAAATGCGTCATAGGCCTAGTGGAACCATTATGGCTGTAAAGGTATAGTCTAGTTTTTCACAAGCTGATAACATTCAGTTATATTGGGGATATTTAACTTTAGAAATAATTCAATAAATGTTTAACGTTTGTTTTTCTTTCCACAGAGAATTACGGCTACTTTCAATAGTCTTGAAGAAAAGAGGTTACTGATGGACTTGGACATCTCCATGAGAAGCAGTGACTGTCAGTTCACTGTACAGTTTTACGGAGCCCTATTCCGAGAGGTAGAAGATTATTATTAATGTTGTTTTTTCAACTAATCCTAAACATTGTCATTTCAAGATGTGACTGATTGTTTTTAATATGCATTCTTAATTTAAAATTAGGTTTATGTATTTTCCCAATGATGTAGGAGCTGTCTTAGTGATAAACAGTATTAGGTGATATAGTGTAGTTAGTTCTCACCACATCAAGAATTTAAATATTTTTGTCAAAAACTCGCCCGGTTCAAGTATGTAAAATAGGATTTATTCAAAGACTGTGTACAACATCTTTGTAGCCATTGGCCACAGGATTTTGATATTTTTTCATTCATTGTTGATTTCATATTTTACTTGTTAGTTTTTATGATTGTATACCAAGGTAAGCACAAGTACCATGTTTTTGTACGTGATATTTTTAAGCCTTTCCCAACTAGCAGATATTTAACTCATTCAATGTGTGTACTGACAAATAAACTTTCCAAATTTAAGCATATTTATGGTTCTGTGTCAACAATAATAAAACGTTGTATAATGCTTATCTAAATTTCTTCATAAAAGAATTTCTAGAAGTCTAAACTATAAACATGCCTTTACTAGGTGTGTGTGTGTTTTTTTTTCTTCCAGTTATAAACTTATTGACTTAGTTAAATGTACATTTGAAAGCCAAAGGAATATTCTGTAGTCAGACTTCTGTGTATGGATGTTAATAGTTGTGTTATACGTTAAGTATTTTGTATTCAAACACCACACAAATACAGGACCTTCCTACTGAAAACAAACTATAATTATTAGATATAAATTAACCAGAAATATTAACAAATTATGTCTGACAGATAATGGTGAAGTCAATCACTGTTTTTAGACTTTCAGTTGGAATGTGACTGCTTCACTTGTCAAATAAAATATCAAGTTAAAACTGAAAGGATGTAGGAAATAACTTTGATCAATAATAAAAGAAAAACTTTTGTTTTCTCAGAACAGTGTATTATCTTGAGTTTAGATAAACAAATCAGACACTAGCTAAGAAAAACCCCCACCCCCTTACTAGCTCAGCAGAAATTCTGAGGGCTTATGATTATGGGCAATTTACAGACAGCTCATTGTGTAGCTTTATACTTTACAATAAACAAATCACTGTGAGAATGGGATGTCAGTGAGACCTGATTTATTCTCAAATTGTTAATCAACTGACTATGGGTACAGTCCTTTATATCTGAAATTTACTTTATAGTTAGAAAAAGGTGTGTATGTGTCCAGTTTTATGCATGCCAAGTACAAACACCACAAATTAATATTTTAATGTTCATCCATAGCCAGGTTTATTGTTCTATTCAGTAGCTTTTTCCACAGTTGTTCTCTTTAAATCGTCAGTAAACCAGTTGAAGTTTTCTTATTGTAAGATCTTTTTAAGTCACTTTTCTTTCTCTTTCCGGTCTCCTTTTGATATTTTTATCATCCATACTTACTAATGCTTGTAGGTCATTGTTTCATGTTTTTTAGCAATTTTACAAATGTTTTTGGTAACATAAAATTTTGGATACCTTGTGTATCTCTTGTTAAAGATAATTTTCTTGTTTGTTTTATTAAGTTCCAAATTTCTGTCCCACAGATAGTTATGTGGTTATAAGGATGCTGCCCTTAGTAATCAGTATATGAACTTAGTAATATATGATTTGAATGTGTGTGTGTGTATACATCTGTTTCATTGTCAGAACTATCTAGGAGAAAACTGATATTTGTAGTTGTTTTTTTATTGTATTTCTTAGTGACAGTAATACTGAAAAAGGCTCTGCTCTTTTTTAGTTTCCACTTTAAAACAATATAGCAGTTTTTACAATATAGAGTTTGTGGCTGGTGAATTTAGCATTTTGAAATAGCTTGTGGCACACTACATGAATAAACGACTTAATGCCTTGACTTGAAGTTAGGGATATTCATGAGGAAATAATGAACACTTGTTGTTGTTTATTACAGGGTGATGTTTGGATTTGTATGGAAGTGATGGATACCTCCTTGGACAAGTTCTATCCAAAGGTTTACAAGGCAAATAAAACCATCCCAGAAAACATTCTTGGACAAATAGCTTTTGCCGTGAGTTTTTTTTCTTCTTCTTCAATGGGTATTCGTAGTTGTTTGATAGCTTAAAAGATTTTGAAAAAGGCACTCGGACTGGATTCGGTCATGACATTTATGTGATTTATTACAAAACTCAACACTGTAATCTAAAAATGACTTTGAATAAGTTTCCATTCCTTTAATTTTTATGATACTTGTTAATCAGTTTCTTAGCTACCTGAAAGGAAATTGTACAAATTACCATGTAGTGAAGTTTAAAGGATGTTAAATTTACCACTCAATCAGTGCAGTAATTACTTTCAAATTGTATCTTAGCTTTGTAGTATCTTTCAATGTTTCTTTCTTTGTCTTTTATGTTTGGAGTGACTCTCATCTGCTAGGTAAATATTATGATATTGAAAGAGAATCCTCTGACCCAAAAGACCCCTCTAATGGAGCTGGATACGGTGCTGCTAACAAAATAATAAAAACTTATTTTAAGTTTGTGAAGGCTTACAAATCAAAAGTTCATAAGCCTTCAGCCACATTTTGAAAGCAGTAGGCTGTTTTTATGGGAAAGATGACAGAAGAAACTGGAATCAATAATCCAGTTTGACCACAACCAGTCGGTCCGTTTAAGTTCCAAGGAAACTTTGTTGATGTGTTGTCCAAGGTTGATCTCTGTGTCCTTCTAAGAAGTATGTTACGATGGAAGTCATGGCAATGGTCAATGTGTAATAGTAGCCATCAGAACAAGCATGATCAGTGATCGAGAAAGTAGTTAGGGTGATGTTCTTGTTATTAACGTTATGTTCTGTTGTGTATACCAGACCATCTTAAATTTGATATTGATCTCTAACAGTGAATGTTATAAAGTTATCTGAGATGATGAATGCTGTGTATAAGGTTACCCGGCGAGTGTTGTGTACAAGGTTACCCGGTGCACGTGAGATGGTGAAGTTAAGTAAATTCTTTTTGTTGATTTATATTCAGAACTGTTTGATTGCAGGTTGTAAATGCTCTACATTATCTACAAACAAAGTTGAAAGTGATACATCGTGATGTAAAGCCTTCCAACATATTGGTGAACAGAAAAGGACAAGTTAAGATGTGCGATTTTGGAATATCGGGACAGCTGGTTGACTCGGTGGCTAAAACTATTGAGGCTGGCTGTAAGCCTTACATGGCTGTAAGTAGACAAGCTAAAAATTAGTCTTAGAATAAAAGACAAATGAGTTTGTGAGTGTAAGATGCCGACTATCGTTATTTTAACTCCAAATTATGCCATTAAAATCATATCCTTTAAATTCCAATTTTTTATATGTTGTGGGGGGGGTATAATGTGATAGTTATGTGGTTGATGTTGACTAGCTGCCTTCAAAATTATGGTCAACATGTTTCTGAAAATCTGTTAATCATAAATTGTCTTCGTTTTGTACAAGCATTGTTTCTCATCGGCTGTGTTAATCCGTTGTTAATGTGATCATTATAGTGTACATACATTAAATTCTGAAAATCTGTTAATCATAAATTGTCTTCGTTTTGTACAAGCATTGTTTCTCATCGGCTGTGTTAATCCGTTGTTAATGTGATCATTATAGTGTACATACATTAAATTCTGAAAATCTGTTAATCATAAATTGTCTTCGTTTTGTACAAGCATTGTTTCTCATCGGCTGTGTTAATCCGTTGTTAATGTATCATTATAGTGTACATACATTAAATTCTGAAAATCTGTTAATCATAAATTGTCTTCGTTTTGTACAAGCATTGTTTCTCATCGGCTGTGTTAATCCGTTGTTAATGTGATCATTATAGTGTACATACATTAAATTCTGAAAATCTGTTAATCATAAATTGTCTTCGTTTTGTACAAGCATTGTTTCTCATCGGCTGTGTTAATCCGTTGTTAATATGATCATTATAGTGTACATACATTAAATTCTGAAGAAAATGTGTACTAGATATGCTTGGAGTACAGCTTCAGTCACTCGTTTGGAATGATATAGAAGGAAAACAATTATAATTAATGCTGATCAAAATATTAACCCTGAAACTACCAGGAAGTTTTTGTAATTTCTTGTACCACCTGAATCCAATGGACCCAATATTTAATAGAATACAGAAGTGCAAAAAAAATCACGATTATAAAATATTTGTTTATAATTATTTTTATTTGTCTAAACTGGGTTTGTTAAGGCCAGTTTGGTAATTCCA
Source organism: Limulus polyphemus (assembly GCF_000517525.1). Lineage (NCBI taxonomy): Eukaryota > Metazoa > Arthropoda > Merostomata > Xiphosura > Limulidae > Limulus > Limulus polyphemus. The sequence continues at coordinate 53,300 of NW_013668805.1, forward strand.
GGGCTTAAAGCATATTCATCCAAACTTGTACTTGAAGTTTGGAAATGACCTAAGTCTGAGCTTGATTAATTTTGATATTGCTTGGATTATCCCTAATGTGGTTGATGTCAAACATGTTTGTTTGGTGTTTTTGTTTCTCTTCAAACTAAGCTAACATTTATGTATTTGATACAGTATAATCATGTAAGAACAAAGAGCAGGCTTAACAGGACTCGTATTTTCCTGTCTTTATAAAATTATTTTTATAGTTACTTTTCAAATTCATGTTTATTTATAACAGCCGGAAAGAATAAACCCAGAGAGTAAAGACTGCGGATATGATATTCGTTCGGACATTTGGAGTTTTGGAATAACAATGGTAAGTTTATAGTAATGTGATTTGAACTCTTGTTTAACAGAAAGTTGTAACAGAAGAAACGGTACTTGGTTGGACACTTCTGTAGACTACTTCGGCCTTAGAAGTTTTTGAACTAGTGTTGAGCGTGGACCTCCATTAAGTCAATTTTGTTTAGTTTTGTAACTCAGATATTGTTAAAACATGGCCATAATTGAGAGTTTGGTATAGAAATGTGTAAGAATGCATCCCCTAGAAGCTGAAGACATTATTCGAAAACTTCTAAAGCAGTTTACAGAGGTCTAGAAATACTCTCAAACTAATGGAACTTGGAGCATCATATGATGAGTCATGACAGTCAAGTATGTGAAACAAGTATTTAAGTGTGATTTTGAAAACTGGGGAAACCAATACTTTTGTGATATATAATATATATAAACACCTTCAAATAGCCATGCTCAAATTTCAACCAACAAATCATTATTTTTATTAAAACATCTGCAGTACAGTATTTTGTAAGGTTTGGCTTGATTGTCATCTGATTATCAAGTTTTTAATCCATCTAAAAGAAATTGGTATTAGTTTTTTTGTCACAGTGAAATTACCATTAACACACTACTGCTAATGATTTAAAAATTTGTCTTCCTACAGTAAGCTTGCTAAGTATTTTTATAATAAATTAAGTTTTGTGAAAATTGTGATAACATATGGATAGTTGATATACTTAAATGAATGTATCTGAATAAAAACAAAACTGTGTAAATTAAGATGCCCAAAGCACAACAGTAGAGTAAGGTTTTCTTTCTATAGATCGAGTTGGCCACAGGAAACTTCCCTTATCCCACCTGGGGCACACCATTTGAGCAGTTAAAACAGGTGGTGAAAGATGACCCACCTCGGCTTCCTCCCGATCAGTTCACCCAAGAATTTGAAGACTTCATTATTCAGTGGTAAGTTTTTTTATAATAGTAAAGTGATAATTTTAATTTATACTCTATTATTTCTTCAGTTGCTTCTTTAACAAATAATTCAACTTTATTATGTAGAAATGTATTTTTACTTGGAACCTCTTTTAGGAAGTAGTTGTTAAAGTTTATTTACATTTGTTCATGTTGTATTAAAATGTGGAGTATAGTAGTTACATGCACATTTTGAACCCAATCCAGTCAATCTAAAATAGTGCTAGAACAAACTTTAAGGTATTTTTTAATACTTAAATTTTGTCTAAAATAACAGACAAAACTACACATGTTTTGTTAAATTTGTGTGTATGTGTACAGGTATATTACATAAAATTATACATGGACAAACTTCAAGGTATTTATTACCTGTACTAATAGGCTAATTTTACATATGTGTGTACAAATATATTATAACAGTGTTAAAGGTACGTTTTGTTAACTGTGTTATTGAATATGTTAATTTTATATATTTATGTAAAAGTATTACTTTCGTCATGAAGTGCACCTGTATTTTACAGAGCCTTGTAATTAAGTATTTTTACTAAAACGTTTGGTTTAATTATTTTGTCAGAGTGTTGACTGCTCTGAGTGGAGTGTGAATTTCTTATTACAATCAAGAATACTTCTGACAATTCCTAAAATCTGTTAAATAAATCTTTTTTTATTTCTTCTTTCTTTCTTTCTTTCTCTTCTTTTTTTTTTAATATCTGTTATTTCCTCTACTTTGACTGACCTTGTAACCCCCCCCTCCCAAAAAAAATTTTTTTTTAAAATCTAAATTACCCTTTCATTCTAGAATGACTTCATAATGTAATGTAAAACTTGATTTGTCTATCCTAAATAGCTTAAATATTGTAACAGTAGACATCTGTTTATACTTACTTTTATTGCACCATGTCTAAACTACTACTCCTGCCATAAAATCTAAAATTACTTGGAGAATGTGCAGCTCGTATTATCCTATCGAATTACGTAACACGCGAGCTACTTCCAAGATGTCTAAACTAATATTCCTGCCATAAAATCTGAAATTACTTGGAGAATGTGCAGCTCGTATTATCCTATCGAATTACATAACACGCGAGCTACTTCCATTTTATGGCAGGAGTATTAGTTTAGACATCTTATAGTTCTTTCTGACATTTAATGTTATATTACTTATAACCAACAGAAAGCCAAAGTTTCAACCTATCAAACGGCATGTTATATTACATTGTTTTTCTGCACAGATAATTTGTTTTGCTTCCAGTTCAAGTTTGATTCCCATGGGAAATATATCAAAGAGCTTAGCCGAATTTCTAACAGCTGTTGTCGCAGTTAGAAAGCCAGAATAACTGATAGTTATGGAACACATTCTGTATGTTATTATTGTGTGTTCTTTGGAGCAGTAGTACCATTAGTATAAAAAAATAGGGTTAAGCGTCATCAACAGCAAAAAGACCCAGGTAAGTACTTTGTTTTCCCATCATTATTATAAAAGTAACTAAAATAGAAACTTTAGGTTAGATATGGTAAAATAAAATTTTGACACGAGCATCTTGGAAGTAGCTCGTGTGTTACGTAATTCGATAGGATAATATGAGCTGCACATCCTCCAAGTAATTTCAGGTCTTCCCTCTTCTTTAATCTATCATCCCCTCTGAGAAATTTGGAAGGTCAATTACTCATTGTAACATAGGTATTGCTTCGGCAAAACAATTTTTATAGTCTTCAATCTTAATCGGTTCCAGAGCCACAAACTACAAAACGAGACCCCACCTGTCACATCCTCTTTTTATAAACATGGCAGGAGATAACAAATGTCAGTTCTCATACTAGGGAAGATTGGAGTTTTATGAATATTTTACTGTGAAATTAAGTACTTGAATAATTATAAGTTTGATTTATGTACTATATTTTTATGCCAAGTTTATTCGTATATGTTGACAGTAAAGTAGTTTAATTAAATTTTGAATGCAACTCTGTGAAAGATTGTGATGTGCACTTTGACCTAACTGATGTGAAAGGGTTGAAAAAATTTATAACTTCTGTCTTTTCAAAACTTTTTTCTTCTCAATAACCATTTTTTTTTCAAGTTAGTATTGCATAACTGTTTTAGTTTAACATTATGATAGCTTTGGTGTTGTATCTTAGTTTTTTTATATATATATATATTTTTTACTGTGTAGTTGTATTTTTTTTTTTTATTGTAAATCTACTTGACTTGTTAAAATGAAGTTTTTCTGTGTACCAAGATTAGAATAAACAGCTCACGTTATTAATTCTCTCTGGACTAGTGTGAACTTTTCAGGTGTGGAGTGCACATCAAATTTCTACAGTTTTTTGTCAAAAACATTTTAAAATTTGTTTAGTGTAATTTGCAAAGAATATTCAAAATTACATTTCTGCACAGATATGACAAGTCTCGTCTGTAAACAGTGCATTTAGAATTTTCTGCCCATTCCAGAGCAAAAATTTGTATTTGTTAAGAATTTATTATCCCTTAAAAATATAACTTAAGGTTTTGTTTGACTTGTTTTTCTTTTCTTTATCTAACTTTATTAGTTCAGTGTTTTGTTTACACCCTTAAATCAGTGGTTTGAAAAAAAAATTAATAAAACAAAGTTTAAATACCATTAGATGGAGAACGTTTAATAAATTTGTAAATCAAAAGAATACTTTTTTCTTTTTTTAGTCTTCAGAAGGACTACAAGAAAAGGCCTAACTATAACAAACTTTTGAAACATCCGTTCGTGGTAACACATTCTCACCTAGATGCTTCTATAGCCGAATACGTGACTGAAATCCTCGACTCTCACCCGGATCCTCCAACGGAAGATAAGTGATCAACGGAATGGTACCAAGTTCTGTTTAGTCATCTAACAAGCCCAGCAACTAAAAGCATGTCCACCTAGACCCAAGTATCACTTGTTTCAACTATAATACCAAATAATTTGGATGCAGCTGTAAAGAGTTCAATTTCTTATAATGCATGAAACATTTTTTTTTTTCTGTTTCCCGGTAAACATGTTAAAATAATTCTTACAGAGAGTAAAGCAGTTTCATGTAAGTATTGTTGCACGGCCAAACGGTTATTTTATGTTATTAAATACAATTATGGAAATCTGTACTGTTTGTAACTGATAGTACAAGAATATCGTATTTAGATGCTTAATCTTTTCCCTGGTGGTGTTATTTTAAAGTTTAATTTTTTAGTCTTAACTAGTTTTATCTGTATATTTGGTATCCATTTTTTTTTCCAAATGCTGCCTGCAAAGTTTGGTTTATTTTTGTTGTTAAAATTATTTTTCTTTTTAAACAAATATAACTAGTTAAAAGTTTTATTACTGGAGTTATTGAATTTTTCTTCACTGTTTTCACAGGTGAACATGATTGATCTTGCCTGAAAATTACCTATCAAAATTACATCTTAAAGTTTAAAATATATTTTTTGTGAAGTTTCTGAAATTCTTCAAATTCCAGGTTACCCACATTTTTTTTTTTTTGGTTCAGAAATATACAAGGTTTCATGAAAAATACTTTTGTTGTATGAAGTAAGATTAATTTTTGAACTCGCACGTGAGCAGTAAACGGATACCGTAATCTTAAGTTGACATTAGTCGAGCTAAGTACTTAATGTACAACTGACTGGGTGTTATTCCCCCCCCCCCCTCCAAACATTCCTTACAAGTATGAAGTAACTAACATTATTACTTATCTATAATTGATTTACAGTTCTAGGTATTTTTAGTTCCAAATAGTTTATTGTGTTTGTCTCTTTATTTCAGAATGTTCCATTCTCATTGTAATTCTTGCATGTAAAAGTAGTCTGTAACACTAGGCTAAAATAAATTTAGTAAATTACTTTTCAGAACTTTCATCAGTTTCACTAGCATTATTTAACTGCTCTTCTATCGTCAGCCACCAACTACAAATGTGTACTAATATCCTAGCTAGTGTCGTCAGCCACCAACTACAAATGTGTACTAATATCCTAGCTAGTGTCGTCAGCCACCAACTTCAAATATGTGTACTAGTATCCTAGCTAGTGTTGTCAGCCACCAACTACAAATGTGTACTAATATCCTAGCTAGTGTCGTCAGCCACCAACTACAAATGTGTACTAATATCCTAGCTTGTGTAGTCAGCCACCAACTTCAAATGTGTGTACTAGTATCCTAGCTAGTGTTGTCAGCCACCAACTTCAAACGTGTGTTCTTGGAGATCAAGATTTTGCTGGTACATCAACAAAGTTTTTATTTCTTGGACTTGAATGGCTAAAATATGAGTGTAAAATGATAGCAAGTTTCTGAATAGTTGTGTTTTTACAAGTATTACATTTTAACCATCACTGCTGGATGAAATCGTAAACTGAAGATTATTTAATTTATCCTTTGATAACTGTGGACGTCGAAGCTCTTGTCAAATGTCATTCTTTTCATTGGTAAGTAACACCTTTAGTGACGTCCATCTTGCTTCTTTACATAAAATAGGTTCTTTGGACCACTTACGCCCTCTTAGTTTTCCAGTAAAAAATGTTTTTTAACAACACACAAGATACTTTTTCACATTATACACTAAACTTTCTTTAAAAGACTGTGTAGTTTCACTGATACAATGTTTTCACCACTTTTCTTTTTGTTGTTACACATAGTTCACGTCATACATTATTATAAATTGTTTTTCTTCCAGATATATTTCGGCTTTACTAAAGCTCCAGATAGTCTGACAAAAACATTAGTATCTTATAATAATAAATTTGTGCAGTGTGTTTTCCCATTTATCGAGCCTGTTATTACAATAACCTTTATAAATCACTTCCAACATTGACTTCGTTAACTGGCTCTTTACACAGCTTTGCATTTAATATGTGAAAAAACTAAGTGAATACTAGCTTGATGTTGCATTATTTTATAGAAATCTGACTTTATGAAAAACAGTTAGTTTCCTGTTAGTCCCAGAACATAACTTATTTTTTTGTTCCAGTCTAAGAATAATAACCTCAGGAGGAAATTTTCAAAATACTTGTGTAGCAGACTTAACTGCCGTGTAGAGTAACAAGAATAGGAAATCCCTTTATCTTGCCAATGTTCATCTAAATCATAGACTTGTCAACAATCTTGATGTGTTACATTTACTTGCTACTGGTTTTAGTCAATATAGTTTATACTTTTCACTTTGCATAAGATTTTAAAAACATAGAAAAATTCAGAGTAAAGTTGTGAAAATTAGAATCTGTGGGCAACCTGGAATTTTGTGAGCATCTGGTTTTCCATAATTTGTAAATCTCTGAATTTGTAGATGTTTTAGAGAATTTCAGGATTTGAGTTGATAACAAAAATTGGGGTAATTATCTGATTTTATAAAACTTCCTTTTAACAGTAACTGAAGATTTAGTAATTTGATAGAACTGTATAACAATTACATTTTAAAAATTCTAAGATATACCTTCTAAGGAAAGAAGCGTGTGGCTTCGTCTAATAAAAATTGTGTTGTTGACTGCTTGCTGAATTAACGTACTCTTCCGTAGCATTCAGTTTCTCTTTCGTTGATACTAGTTTTTTAATAATGTTGGTGTGCATAATACAAAGTGTTCAACTGTAGAAAGTACTACATCAGTATTTCATAATGTTTGTGCTGTGTTGAACATTTTAACATGATGGCTTGGACAGAGACTTGAGTAACACTACAGTAGAGACAGTGAGGGGGTAAAATACTTGGTTACTGTCAACATTTTAACATGATGGCTTGGACAGAGACTTGAGTAACATTACAGTAGACAGTGAGGGGGTAAAATACTTGGTTACTGTCAACATTTTAACATGATGGCTTGGACAGAGACTTGAGTAACGCTACAGTAGAGACAGTGAGGGGGTAAAATACTTGGTTACTGTCAACATTTTAACATGATGGCTTGGACAGAGACTTGAGTAACGCTACAGTAGAGACAGTGAGGGGGGTAAAATACTTGGTTACTAGCATTTTATTTTGTTGACAAGCACAAAAACATTTGAATCGTAGTATAAAAATTTGTTGTGTTCTACTAATAAAAGTTAGCATCAAATTGTGTTCTTGGCACATCACTGATAGGAAAAGTACGAAAAAGTAATTTATAATAAAAAAAAAAAAAACTACGTTACATAATGGTATCTTCACTACATAAAGGAATTTAATGTTGGAAGTCTGCCGGAGAAACGGTACCAACTATATTTTATGTTAACCAGCTTTCAGCATACTGTTTATCCGAGTTCATAGTAATTATCAAACATGGCTTGTTTATCTACCACACTGTAAATAGGATATGTTTCTGTTTGATATAATGGACTGTCAAAGTCCAATTCAAAGTATATATATATGTGTATTTGTGGATGGCCACCATTTTTAATAACCATCTGAGGCCTTTGTCCATCTTTGTTAACATCTCGATAACCAGTTAAGACGGTAACAGTCGTAGTGATGTCCCCCCCCCCCACAACAATATTAACATTATTGGAAATACAGTAGTTCACAGTAGCTGTTTTGATTTTATTAAACGTTTCAGCCCTACCAATGTTTAGAAATTTTGACATAGTTCTTATCTGTAAAACAAAAGTATGACAGTTTATAACACAAGGCTAAACTACAACATGAAAACTGTGTTGACAATGACAACTGGTACTACTGTTCTACTCTGCTGTATGTTTGTGATTCACTAGCCGTTGTATCTAGAGACATATATTTCAACTCCTGCTTGAATTGAGATTCGTATGGGGTAACTTAAGGTAGTATTAACATATACCTCTTCTATCAATTTAATGTAGACTGTTTAATTGATTTATGGTTTAATAAATCATTCTACTTGAGTGTGGGTTTAAAAGGACCGTATTCAATCCGAGGTTTATTGTGAAGCTAAATCCCTCTAATGATTAAAAACTAAATTCTTGGCCGTATATATATATTTTCAAGTGAACTTGTGAAGGAGGTTCCACTATTTTTCTTTTAACTGCCATAATCGTGATAAGTTGTAGTACAGGATTTCTGTCGTATTATAGGGTGATTCAATCACGATATCTTGTTGATTTGTAGATTACTTGAAGTGCTTAGCTGTACTTCTTCTAGAGCACTAATTTAGAGATCTAAATACGAAGTTCCCAAGTTTATTGAAATGATTATTTGTTGATTATGATACTTCAAGTTGTTGTCAGTTTAAAGAAAATAAATTTTGTGGAAAATGTTTGGGTATTGACTTTCTAATTTACACCTCGTATCACATTCGGCATTTGATGTTTTCACCAAGTTTACATTGTTTGTATTCAGATCTTAGCTGTAGTATACAGGATCCAGTGGCTGAGATTTCTTAATCCACAATATAAACAATGTCTGGGGGTGGGGTATTCAATTGTTGAATAAAGTGAATCAGTTATAACTTTAGTTACATAACTCTCCTATAATAATAAGTTGAAAGGTTTAATAAACTGTTGCTAACACACTTCAAAACTCAATTGCCAGTATCAAGGAAAATTACTTGGGTTTAATATGAAACAGCCACTTAATCACTACAAGCTTGGTTAAGACAGACGATAAGAATTGGTAGAGTTACAAATGGATTCAAGATGAAACCAATCGTTTTGTAAATATTTTTTTAATCTATATTATGCATCAAGTTTCTTTTTGGTGTATAAGAATTCTGTTAATTAGTGCTAGGTTTTTCCATGTATATTACACAGAAAAAATCTAGAGCAAACAATGACAGATTTAACCTTGTAAGTTCTGATAGCGAAGTTTAATTGTTCCCTCGTCAAACATTGCTGTATAATCATAATTCCACAGATCTCTGTTCCCTTGGTGGCACAAAGTCTGTGTTGTGGGTTTAGCCTTGTAAGTTCTGATAGCGAAGTTTAATTGTTCCCTCGTCAAACATTGCTGTATAATAATACTTCCATAAATCTCTGTTCCCTTGGTGGCACAAAGTCTGTGTTGTGGGTGGGGAGATTAACGTGGACCTCACTCTGAGTGAAAGGTACGTTAACATATTGGTGATTTGAGGGTTAATGAACACGTGTTTGGTGAGAATAAAATATACTCTATTTTATAATTCTGGTTATTAATAACATTTATAATGTCTTTGTTTCATTTCATTGCTCATACTTAGAATGTGCTATTTAATATCAAATCTACTCTGAGATCCTGAAATATTAGTTAGATGCGAAGGATCAAAATACTATATTTATGTTCAGTTTCTTTACTGCCACAACAACTAAGATTAGGTTTGCTGTCAATTTTTAATAATTTTTGTTCACTGCAAACAATATTGGGTCTTTTGGCAAACCTCTATAATTGCTCAGTGTGTGTGTGTAATACCCATAAGTCTGTTTTTTGACCTGCAATAAGTTTACTTACAGAAAAATAATTTTCTCTTCATTTAAAATGTAAAAGTTCAATCACACAGCAGACGTTTATTGTGGCCTCTATTCTTGGCTGTAGCCGTCAAACACACGGCAGACATTTATTGTGGCCGCTGTTCTTGGCTGTAGCCGTCAAACACGCGGCAGACATTTATTGTGGCCGCTGTTCTTGGCTGTAGCCGTCAAACACGCGGCAGACATTTATTGTGGCCGCTGTTCTTGGCTGTAGCCATCAAACACGCGGCAGACATTTATTGTGGCCGCTGTTCTTGGCTGTAGCCGTCAAACACGCGGCAGGCATTTATTGTGGCCGCTTTTCTTGGCTGTAGCCGTCAAACACACGGTAGACATTTATTGTGGCAGCATCTTGGTCAGAGAGATTTTACTAAAATTAACCTCTAACTTGTTCAAATTAGCCTTTTACGTTAGAGACTGGCAGCAGCTTACACGGTTGGGAAGCCCGCAATGTGTTAACAGAAAAAAAGCATACGTTTACTGTTCACTGTCAAAGCATATAAATTTATCCAAGATTTATAGTAGCCACACAGGTAACGTTATCACAACAGCGAAAGGTATACATAGGTTTTAACAGGAGAAAGGAGTGAAAAAATCTACACAAAAACCAAAATCTTTGGTGTTTAAGTAATCATCTCATAATAAGAAATTCCTTAATATTTTCAACTCAACATCTGGTCATATAATTCACAATTTTTTCTTCTGACCATCATCCTTGATAAATGCACACAAAGACTACACCTAGAGAAAAATAACTTATCCACAGATATTTAAAGTACGTGTATACTTTATGAAACATCTTTTACGTGAGTTTGAATTTATTTTTCTAGTACATTATATGGCATTAGTGGGAGGAAAACCAAGCTTCCAAGAACTGTGATTTGGTGGCACATCAAGAGAGGTTTCTTTACAAGACTGAACCTAATACTCGCTGTGGAAGCAGTAGTTATATCATGAACTATACATGTTGGTGCAGTTTAATGGAAAGCTTTTATATGCTAAAAAATAGTTGTACACACTACAGGGCAAATATTGAAAAAAAATTAACAATATTACAGTGGTAGAGTTAATCAATATAGAAATCTTTCCTGTGTAGCACCAAAATTATGGTCAGAAAGAAAAACATTATTATGTTTGACTTGAACAGGACCCATCTGATTTAGTGAACATGTACATCTGTAAACATTTCGAAAGGCACAACATGTTATTTTGATCTGATTTGGAAAAGATTTAAATAAGTAACTGACATTGTATAAATCATATTGACTGATACATTTGTGCATATTTTACTTTTTTACGAACATTAACTTTCTGAAACCCACACCACAATTCAACGACTAACGAGATAGTTGTTTTTACTCGGGAAAAGTAACAATTTAAAATATCCTTCCTACCAATCTCTTGACTGTCACTAACCTTTCATGTGCTCTAGTGTTTATCCTAGTCACCTGTACATGTAACACGTTAAAACCCTCAGACAAGCTGAGAGTTACTGTTAGAACTCGTGTAACAACGTAGCTCTCCGAAGCACAGAAAGAGACGTCCGTGTAGGTTGGTCAATCCCTTACTCAGTTATTGACATAATGGACACTTTATATCTTGAACTAACACTTACCCTTTCTTTTTTTTTTATCAAATGTTTTTCTCTCAAAAAAATTACTGCCAGCATAACCTGATTTTGTGTTCCTGTTTTCTTCACATGAACATCTTTCCAGTACTATGTCCTAGAATTCTAAGTATATTTATGAAATTGAACTTGTTAAAAATAGCAACAGAATCATGGATCACTGATTCAATACAGCTAACCAAATGTTAAACCCATGAAGACAAACAGTTAGTGACTTTTAACATATTTTATTTGATAGCCTGTCCAGTTTATATATGTATGCAAGTAGTAAAACTAACAACTTACACTCGTCCACATGGCTACTATCTTTAACAACAATTAATTAGCTTCATGAAACACATGTACACGTACCTTTCCAATACAACAAGCCCTTGAAAGAAGGTTAAAACTAAAAGGTAAGATTCAAATACTTCTACAGGATGTTATGTCCCAGTAAGAACCACATGTACACGTACCTTTCCAATACAACAAGCCCATGAAAGAAGGTTAAAACTAAAAGGTAAGATTCAAATACTTCTACAGAATGTTACGACCCAGTAAGAACCACATGTACACGTACCTTTCCAATACAACAAGCCCTTGAAAAAAGGTTAAAACTAAAAGATACGATTCAAATATTTCTACAGAATGTTACGTCCCAGTAAGAACCACATGTACACGTACCTTTCCAATACAACAAGCCCTTGAAAAAAGGTTAAAACTAAAAGATACAATTCAAATACTTCTACAGAATGTTACGTCCCAGTAAGAACCACGATATAAGAAACAGAAGATGACACTGAATGTTAAAACGTAATTTACGTGATTCACTGAATACTAGATGACTGGAAGCTGTTACCACAAAATACAAGTAAAGTAAATCTATGAATAAAAATACATACAAAATCTGCCTTCCTGAGTAGGAGCTGACATTACTCCCCTGGAATAGTTCTAGTAACTGCACTGGTTTGTCAGCTAAATATCTTCCCTCAAGAAAGATATGATCCTTTTAAACTTAGTTACGCATAATAGTATAAGTTATAGTTACAGAGAAAATAATTACTGGACATCTAATTATCCCTTAACAAACAGATCATCATGGAAGTTGAAGAGAAAGTTAGTTACAACTATTATTTGCAGTACCGCTTCCAGGGTCTCATGTCATCAAGTTTTCCTGACTACTAACGAGAGACTAAAATAACGCAATACCAACGAAGAGCCAGTTCCAGCATATTTTTTTACGTTATTATACTAAAGATTGAAATAATAACGTATGGTTTTAGTTCTGATATGTATTAATTTAATGAAGCCATAATAAAGAAACCCACAAAAGGGCTGTCTTCCTTTAGCCTAATTCACTCTAAAGCTTGTAACACATTAACCAGCGAGTTAACATGTCGATAGTTCAATTGACTGATCATTCTGTCTGTAGCTAACAGCAAAAATAAATAAAACCTGCATTAATATATCAAGCAATGTTTAAAACACACAACAAGGAACAGTTTTTGTACATACACATCAAGAAACTGTTAGAACAGAATAGTCTCGGTAGTTAAATAGTGCAGAATTTCAACTGAGTTTCCTAACTTTCATACAACTGTAAGATTATGTCAATTTCTAGAACTATTTAATACACAAAAAACTATATCAAATGAAGGATTTTGTGTCGTAATTCCCCAAGAATTTACCCGTGAGAATTTGTTTGCAATTATTATTGACATCTGTTCAGACCAACTTACCTTTTTAAAGTGAAACTAAAAATCAACCTGATAAAGAATTTAGCTAATTAAGCATATTTTTTTTCTTTTGTTCTTCCTTATAAATAATAGAATGTATTATTTCATCAGTTCAATACCCACCCTGGTAACAATATTAGAAGCACTCACCAAATTAACTGTAAACTTATATTAAAAAGCATTATTAGAATCTGTAATGGGCCAGCTAAGTACGATGTGTAAAGCTTCCAAACAAATCATGTCACTTTACTGCATTTTCTATTCTCTCAATAGTTGTGTTCAAAAAATAAGAGCACCACAAAAAGTGACCACCATGATTTTGTATTGCTTCGTCACAAGTTAAACACAACTTAGGCCTTTCACAGTAATGATTATAAACTTAAAATTTACTGTTCTAAAAAACACACAATGTTTCACACAATTAAGGTGCTGATGGTTAGAAAGGTTTCTAGCTTAATTTTCTAGGTACATAGGTGAAAACAATTGATTCCAAAGCACACGATCCTTGTAGATTTTAAACTGGTACTTTTTAACATCAGTTTTTTAAAATTGTGCATTTTAAGACAATATAACTGAATTTATAGCTCTTGATATTATGACTTATCTTAATTTTGTACGAATTTGTAGAGAATTAAAGTAATTCATTATAAATACATGAAAAATTAACACACGTGTTATACAAGAATCTGTCAGAAACATAAGTCATATGAAAAATTAACACACGTGTTATACAAGAATCTGTCAGAAACATAAGTCATATATAACTTAATAGTTACTGTTCATAATCCGAGAAACATCAACAGTTTTTACTTTATCTCAAAGTTCGTTTTACTAGAAAAAAAAAACTGCCTGAAGAGTGGGGGTAGTGAACAAAAGGCCTCTTCGGCATTGGATAGAGCAGATATGGTGACATACACCTGGAAGTTATTATTGGTGATACTTTTGACTAGTTTACCAAATTCCATGTACTCATATAAAGGTTTCAGGTTACTTCTAATTTTACTTTATCTTGTATAAACACTGTTTTTAACGTACACAACAACACTGTCACCACACAGATGTGATCTTAGTTTTCATGCAAAATTATAGGTTTATCACATTATAACTTACAACTGTAGAATGATGAGAAGAATCGAAAGAACCTAAGACTAAGCAATAGCAAAGCGCTACTGAACTTTGAGTCTTAATTTAGGTAACTGACATTTTTTAAACTTTCATGCTATACTGTGTAGTTTATGAAAACAAAGAACACTATAAGCTGTACAAAAAATTTGGGGAACGATGTAAAAATTCAACAATAACGACAGGAATAAAGCCACAACAGAAACATAAATTTATAAGCTATGCAATAAAATTTGCACAGCGTGTTTCGATCGATCCAGATAAGTTAACCATGGCTGATAATGAGACAATAATTTGGAAATCAAGGTTCCATAATACGTGTAAAGAGACTAAAACACCGACTTCACTCACGTTCCAAGTAGATGCAGACGCAGTCATAAAAACTTTAAATACAATACAGTCAACTCATTCGAAAACTTTTCCAAAAACAATAGAGTTCTGGAAATTAAACAAACACGTTTTTTTGCTTCAAAAAAAACATAATTAAGAAAACAAATGCCATAGATTGTAACAATAAAACTGCCGTACCCACCACCCGTACTCCCCCGAAAGGTTTGTAGCTAAAAGAATTTTAGTAAATAGCATTATGACTATAAACTTCGAGAAAATGAAACCCAAAACAATTTCATATGCCTTTGAACTACAAAAATATAACGTCAAAATTTTTATGCAAGAATACAAAATGTCAGATGGCAAGAGGATTATTCTTTATCAATTTACTTCAAAAAAAGTTATTAATCTATATAATCAATCTAAAAAATAAGAACTGCCTTTCTTGTCTAGCAAGTTACTACTATAATGTAAATAAATAAAGAATATTTTATAATTCAACAAATAAAAAGTTCACAAAACTATCACTTTATCACTGTTATGTTTTACATGTAGTTATTACTTTAATTTGTGGATATTTCACAAAAGAGTATATCCAAGAAAAAAAATGTACATTGTTCTCAACAGTGTCATAACATGTACAATTTTGAGGAAAGCATAACTGAGTTAAGCCACAATGTACCTTAGATATATCTCATGTTGCGACTTCCAAAAGAAGAACCAAGAAGACAGAGTACAATGTACCTTAGATATATCTGATGTTGCGACTTCCAAAAGAAGAACCAAGAAGACAGAGTACAATGTACCTTAGATATATCTGATGTTGAGACATCCAGAAGAAGAACCAAGAAGACAGCGTACAATGTACCTTAGACTATCTAATACTGAGACTTCCAAAAGAAGAACCACCAGAACAGAGTACAATGTACCTTAGACTATCTAATATTGAGACTCTCAAAAGAAGAACCACCAGGACAGAGTACAATGTACCTTAAACTATCTAATATTGAGACTTCCAAAAGAAGAACCACCAGGACAGAGTACAATGTACCTTAAACTATCTAATGTTGAGACTTCCAAAAGAAGAACCACCAGGACAGAGTACAATGTACCTTAGATATCTAATGTTGAGACTTCCAAAAGAAGAACCACCAGGACAGAGTACAATGTACCTTAGACCATCTAATGTTGAGACATCCAGAAGAAGAAC